>NC_092134.1:132075667-132375667 GCF_043159975.1 Macaca nemestrina | reverse complement strand
AGGAAGAAAACAGTCATGAACGTCTGGTATGCCATGAAGAGGAATAGAGCTTTACCCCCAAGAGCTCCTGAAGGGTTTTTTGTTTTGTTTTGTTTTGTTTTGTTTTGTTTTGTTTTGAGACGGAGTCTTGCTCTGTAGCCCGGGCTGGAGTGCAGTGGCCGGATCTCAGCTCACTGCAAGCTCCGCCTCCCGGATTTACGCCATTCTCCTGCCTCAGCCTCCGGAGTAGCCGGGACTACAGGCGCCCGCCACCTCGCCCGGCTAGTTTTTCTTTTTTGTATTTTTAGTAGAGACGGGGTTTCACCGTGTTAGCCAGGATGGTCTCGATCTCCTGACCTCGTGATCCGCCCGTCTCGGCCTCCCAAAGTGCTGGGATTACAGGCTTGAGCCACCGCGCCCGGCCCCCTGAAGGGTTTTAAACAAATGAATGACATAATCAGATTAGGATTTTATTTTTTAAAAAGAATGAGATGGGGTCTTGCTATGTTGTCCAGGCTGGTCTTGAACTCCTGGGCTCAAGCGATCCTCCTTCCTCAGCCCCCCAAAATGCTGGGACTACAGGTGGGAGCCACTGCACCTGGCCCAGATTTTAAATAGCTAGCAGTACATCACCTGACACAATTATAAGGGTTAGTTGAATGGAGGCAGTCATGTGCATGGAGAATATGTGAAGTATAATAATAGACATGGGGTGGAGGAATGTTCTGACATAGAAGGAGCAGCAACAGGGTTTTTGCAACAGTCTGGATGGGATATGACAAATATTTCAATCAGGGCTACAGGAAGAAGGATAGAAAGTTCTCTGTGCTCCAAATGGGACATAGTTTGCTTATTAAGGTAGGATTCTTAGAAAGAAAAAAAAAAACGTGGGCTTCTTTTCTGATACTGGTTCCTTTCCACTTCCTACCAAATCCTTGATGAAGAGGGGAATTCAAGGGGGAGGTAGGAGAAGGGAAACCCTTCAAGAAGCCATTGTTATGGGAAGAAATATTGGTGGGATCCTGGGTTCTGAAGTCCCTTCTCTTCCTTTGCTGTTGAAATGTTGGCCCTCCCTTTCCTTCTCTCCTCTTCTCATTTCCTGTTCCCTAGCTAGTCCTCTACACCCTTGGCTTCTCACTACCTATTTGCTGCTAACTGCCCATCTTTATCTTCAGATTTCTTTCTTTAGTGGTTGACATGACCCTTTATATCCCACTGTCTCAACATCTTCACCATCAGGCCTTACACATTCTCAAACTTAATATAGTAAACTGAACACACTATTTTCTGTCTTTCTATATCTCTCTACCTGCATGGATGGCACCATCCACCCAGTTAAAAGGGATCAGAATATGCCAGTCCAAACTGTGCCACTTTGGCATAAGTATGATTTTGAGCTGGAAGGCAATTAAGAAACACTTAAAAGCAGAGTATAAAATTCCCCTTACGAAGGAAAGTGTCTCTCTTCCCCTCTCCCATATCAAGAGAAGAATAACTCATATCACAAGAGACAGAAAGTCAGCACCATCTTGAATCTGCATAAACAAATCTTACTAAAATAGCCATTATTTTCCATTAGTGCCTCCCATATATTTACCTTCCCATAATTTACTGCCCCTAGATGCCCAAATCCCACTTCCTTTGTCTTGTTATGTATCCACAACTAGTCCTTCGTTAAAATGGCATATAAGCCCCCATTCCTAATTGCTTCTCCTGTTTTCACTTCTTCCCTGTGAAGTTCTCACATGCTTGTGAAATAACCTTTCCGTTCATCTGCCTTTTCTCAGTTTCATTTGCAGGCCCCAGATACTAAACCTACCAGGTAGAGGAAAAGGGTCTTCTCCTGTCTATAATCCACCGTCTAGAATTCTGGCAGTCTTCCCAGCCTCTTCCCTTACTCTCCTGTCTTGCATTCACTTAGTCTCCGACACTGGTGAGCCACCTGAGCCCTGTGCTGCTGTAAAACAGGTGAGTTAAGAAATTTACCCATCGTTTTGTTTTCCAAAACCCTCCAACCTTTTGTGTTCCAACGAAACAGCTAACTGCCAAGAACCACCCTGCTCACACATATTCCATAGAAAGCCTCATCTCCATCCTTCCTTATAAGATTCATGTATGACTCTTTTGTTTCGCTGCCTCTATGAAACCCCAGGTCCCCTTCCTTTTCCCTGAGATGTTATTAATTAATGAACATGTTTTCGATTGCAATGGCCCGAATAAAACCACCTCTGTAATTGTCTGGTACATTTTGTCTTTGATGTCAGTAAGTCATTCCTGATTCTATCTCCTAAGCTAAGTAGCTGTTGAACGTCCCCTCCTTTCCCTCCCACTGCCCGTTCACCAGCTTTTACCTGGATAACTGTAGCGGTCTCCTAAATGGTTTCAAGGACTCGGCTTTCTTCTTCTCCACCCCATTCTTCACATTACTGCTAGAACGATCTTTCTGAAAAGCAAGTCATTATCCAATCTCTGGTTCCCAGTCTAACTTTGAAGACACACTACCCCCTCCGCCCGCCCCACACATGCACACACACAATCCATGAGTACACTGAATTACTTGGGTGAAATACTGTGCTTTCTCTCACTTTTTTTTTTTTTTTTTTTAGACAGAGTCTTGCTCTGTTGTCCAGGCTCCTGGAGTGCAGTGGTGCAATCTCTGCTCACTGCAACCTCTACCTCCCAGATTCAAGTGATTCTCATGCCTCAGCCTCCTGATTAGCTGGGATTACAGGCGCCTGCCACCACACTCGGCTAATTTTTTGTATTTTTACTACAGACGGGGTTTCACCATGTTGGCCAGGCTGGTCTCGAACTCCTGACCTCAGGTGTTCTGCCTGCCTCAGCCTCCCAAAGTGCTGGGATTACAGGCGTGAGCCACCGCACCCGGCCTCCCATAGCTTTTTGTGCTTTCTTCTATCATTCTTTTTTGTCACATTGTATTATAACTGTTAACTTGTTTGTTTCCTTCCTCCCTCCACTAGGCTGTGAGTTTCTTGAGGATAGAAACTTCATTTTATTTATCTTTGTATTCCCAGGCCTGGTACAATACCTGACATATAATAAATGTATGTATCAGCATTTACTATAAGTACTATAATACCAAGTGTCACTTGAATGCTAAATGCCACCTAATCCTCACAATTGCCTTCTCAAATATGCACAAATGTTTATATTTCAATGAGTTGGACAATGTACATGTTCTCATTAACATCCTTTTATTCAGCGTAGTTGATAATTTAAGCATAAGAATATTCTTTTTATCCCATCTGAAATCCCAAGGATACAAGAATAAAAAGTTTTCCTAATCATTTAACATGTATTCTGCCCACTTCTTTTTTTTTTTTTTTTTTTTTTTGAGACAGAGTCTTGCTCTGTCGCCCAGGCTGGAGTGCAGTGGCGCAATCTCCGCTCAATACAAGCTCCACCTCCCGGGTTCACGCCATTCTCCTGCCTCAGCCTCCCGAGTAAGGCGCTCGCCACCATGCCCGGCTAATTTTTTTTTGTACTTTTAGTAGAGACAGGTTTCACCGTGTTAGCCAGGATGGTCTCGATCTCCTGACCTCGTGATCCGCCTGCCTCAGCCTCCCAAAGTGCTGGGATTACAGGCGTGAGCCACTGCGCCAGGCCCACTTAACTTCTTAAGTCTTGAGGATCACCATTTCCTTTTATTCCAAAAGAGGGAATGCTCTGGTAAGTGCTGCAGACCCAAAATGTACGTGGGGTGGAGCTTTTAGTGAGTGGAAGGGGCTTTCATGACTACCTTCTTTTTTTTTTTTTTTTTTTGGAGACCGGGTCTCACTCTGTCGCCCAGGCTGGAGGGCAGCGGAGCAATCCCAGCTCACTGCAACCTCCGCCTCCCAGGTTCAAGCGATTCTCCTGCTTCAGGCTCCCGAGTAGCTGGGATTACAGGCACGCGCCACCACGCCCAGCTAATTTTGGATGTTTCGTAGAGACAGGGTTTCACCATGTTAGCCAGGCTGATCTTGAACTCCTGATCTCTAGTGATCCACCCACCTCAGCCTCCCGAAGTGCTGGGATTAGAGGTGTGAGCCACGGTGCCTGGCAACTACCTTTTCTTCAGAGTTCCCTCTGTTCTCTTCCTTTGATAGCCGAGAGGCAAGCCAGGGAATGACCTCCTTTGCGTGTCTTCCCCCATCTGCCCTCACTATAGGAACTCCTAGAAGGACCAGGACAGACACAAGGATGTAAGAGAAAAGGACAGAACAATTAATGCAACTGTGACTCTGGGCTTGGGGAAATATTCTCTTCAGTACACACATTTATTTATTTATTTGTTTATTTATTTTTGAGACAAGGTCTCACTTTGTCACCCAGGTTGGAGTGCAGTGGTGCAAACTCGGCTCACTACAACCTCCTCCTCCCGGGTTCAAGCGATTCTCCCACCTCAGCCTCCGGAGTAGCTGGGACTACAGGAACACGCCACCATGCCTGGCTAATTTTTGTATTTTTGGTAGAGGCGGAGTTTTGCTATGTTGCCTAGGTTGATTTCGAACTCAGAGCTCAAGTGATCCGCTCACCTTGGCCTATTAGAGTGCTGGGATTACAGGAGTGAGCCACCATGCCTGGCCTTTTTAATTTTAAATTCACGAGGTACATATGCAGGTTTAGATTCAGGGTGTAAATATGCAGGTTTTGTTACATGGGTGTATTTCGTGATGCTGAGGTTTGAGCTACTGATCCCATTGCCCAAATAGTGAACATAGTACCTGAAAGTAGGTTTCAATGCTTGCCCTCTTTCCTTCCTCCTCCCTTTTGGAATCTCCAGTGCTTATTGTTCCTATCTTTGTGTCCATGTGTACAACATGTTTAGCTCCCACTTAAAGTGAGAACATGCAGTATTTGGTTTTCTGTTTCTGCATTAATTCACTTAGGATAATGGTCTCCAGCTGCATCCATGCTGCTGCAAACGACATGATTTCATTCTATTTATTTATTTATTTAGATACAGAGTTTTGCTCTTGATGTCCAGGCTGAAGTGCAATGGCGCGATCTTGGCTCATTGCAACCTCCACCTCCTGGGTTCAAGCAATTCTCCTGCCTCAGCCTCCCGAATAGCTGGGATTATAGGCACCTGCCACCACGCCCAGCTAGGTTTTTGTATTTTCAGTAGAGATGGGGTTTTGCCATGTTGGCCAGGTTGGTCTCAAACTCCTGACCTCAGGTGATCCACCCACCTCGGCCTCCCAAAGTGCTGGGTTTACAGGTATGAGGCACCGCACTGGGCCGATTGCATTCTTTTTTATGACTACATAGTATTCCATGGAATATATGGACCACATTTTCTTTATCTAATCTACCATTGATGAACATCTAGGCTGATTCCATGTCTTTGCTATTGTGGATAGTGCTGCGAAAAATGTACAGGTGCATTTGTCCTTTTGGTAGAAAGATGTATTTCCCTTTGTGTATATACCCAGTAGTGAGACTGCTGGGTTGAATGGTAATTCTATTTTTAATTATTTGAGAAAACACCAAACTGCTTTCCACAGTGGCTGAACTAATTTACATTCCCACCAACAGTGTGTTAAGAGTTCCCTTTTCTCTGCTACCTCACCAACATCCATTATTTTCTGACTTTAATAATAGCCATTCTAACTAGTGTAGATGGTATCTCATTGTGGTTTTGATTTGCATTTCTCTGATGATTAGTGATGTTGAGCATTTTTTCATATGTTTATTGGCCACTTGTACTCTTCTTTTGAGAAGTGTCCGCTCATGCCCTTTGCCCAGGTTTTGATGGAATTATTTGTTTTTTTCTTGCTGATTTAAGTTCCTTATAGATTCTGGTATTAGTTCTTTGTTGGAGGCACAGTTTGTTAATATTTTCTCCTATTCTTTAGGCTGTTTACTCTGTTGATAGTTTCTTTTGCTGTGCAGAAGCTCTTTAGTTTAAGTAGGTCCCATCTGTCATTTTTTTGTTTTTGTAGAATGTGCTTATTTTCTCTGACTTTTCAGTCAGAATTTACAATCAAGGGGAGCGTAATTGATCCAGTGGAGACCCAGGATAAAAGGGTGTATTGCCTAGAGAATCTTTTCTGTTAAACATCATTCATCTTACTTCCCTTATCCCTTTGCCTCCAAACCTGTTTCCAAAACAAAAGCATTGCTCTGAGGAAGTGCTTGCACAGTGATAGATAGCCCACGTGGGGAAAGGCTGGGAGAATCATGCAGAAGAGAAACCGAGAGAGATGGAGAGCGCATTCTGGCCAGCCACTTTTCTTGTCATCAATCACTGTTTGCCCCGCAGTAGTGGGCTGGGTGAGCGCAGCCTTATAATTAAAATTCTCTATTCTAACCTGTCCTCACATCTTTAAAATGATTCTTTGAGAAGTCTGGGTTAAAAGGTTTAAGGAAGAAGCCAAATTGTGAGTTTTGGGGGAAAGGACGATCATCATCTTTAAAAGAACTTATGGTTTCCAAAGAAATATGTATAGAACTAAATGCACAGATTTTCTTTTCCATTTTTATTTTTTTAGCCAATTCCCAAAGCCCTAAATCACATTTTCCTTTAGATTTAAACTCTAGAAAAATATTATTATTATTATTATTATTATTATTATTATTATTATTATTATTATTTGAGACAGGGTCTTGCTTCATTGTCCGGGCTGGAGTGCAGTGGCACAATCTCAGCTCACTGCAACCTCCACCTCCAGTGCTGAGGCGATTCTCCTGCCTCAGACTCCCAAGGGGCTGGGATTACAGGCCCGTGCCACCACACCTGGCTAATTTTTGTATTGTTAGTAGAGACGGGTTTCACCATGTTGGCCAGGCTGATCTTGAACTCCCAACCTCAAGTGATCTGCCCACCTCACACTCCCAAAGTGCTGGGATTACAGGCATGAGCCACTGTGCCCAGCCTAGGAAGACATTCTTGTCTTCTCTAGTTCACCCTCCACCACCGTCTCCTCTCTGGAGAGCCCCCTAAATGGCTACACAAAACAGCTAAACCACCTTTCTTCCCCCTGTGACCTTGCCCATACAGTGCCTCCTCTGAGTGCTTGTTCCTATCCCATCTCCTTGCAAAGGTACTAGAAAGTATTACAGCTGAGGTTCAGACATATTCATCTGTTACCCATTTACTAGTCAGAGAAATTAAATTATTTGATTGAATGAGTTCTGCTTCAAGCGACAGAAGAATGTTCCACCCTCCAGTAATGACATAGAGGACTAATTGAGTCTCTTTCCAGCTTCTGTCCTGAAAAGCAAACAATCAAACAAACAAAAAATAAAAGACATTGTGATACTCAGAAGCTCAGTACATATATAGAGGATACTTGACCTCTATATACAAAATAACTCACAAATGCACAACTGGATTATTAATAGTGTTATCTCACAGGAGTAGAATCAGGTAACCTTTACTTTCATTTTAGTATTTTCATATAACAAAGATGTATTATGTAAAAATATTAGGAAAAGTCCATCTATTTTCAATCTGACAGAAAAAGTATTGTTTTAATACCAAGATTAGCTTTTTCTGACATAAACTATTTTCAAGAGTTTAGGACAGGCTGGGCACAGTGGCTCACACCTGTAATCCCAGCACTTTGGGAGGCTGAAGTAGGCAGATCACCTGAGGCCAGGAGTTTGAGACCAGCCTGGCCAACATGGCAAAACCCCATCTCTATTAAAAATACAAAAAAATTAGCAGGGCGTGATGGCACATGCCTGTAATCCCAGCTACTCAGGAGGCTGAGGCACAAGAATCGCTTGAACTTGGGAGGCAGAGGCTGCAGTGAGCTGAGATCACACCACTGCACTCCAGCCTGAGCAGCAGAGCCAGACCCTCTTTCAAAAAAAAAAAAAAGGTTTAAGACAAAAAAGGAAAGCTCACTTTCTATCAAAAATAAGCTTCCAAAAGACAATAACAGGGCTGAGTGTGGTGGCTCATGCCTGTAATCCCAGTACTTTGGGAGGCCGAGGCAGGCGGATCACCTGAAGTCAGGAGTTCAAGACTAGCCTGGTCAACACGGTGAAACCCTGTCTCTACTAAAAATACAAAAATTAGCCAGGCGTGATGGTGGGCACCTATAATCCCGCAACTCGGGAGGCTGAGGCAGGAGAATCACTTGAACCTGGGAGGTGAGCCACTCAACCTCCGCCACTGCACTCCAGCGTGGGCAACACAGTGAGACTCTATCTCAAAAAAAGACAATAACAGTAACTTGAAAGAGGCTCCACTTCACTTCTGCCACCTAACCCATAACTCCACCCATTTCTCCGCTGGACTTACCTCATTCACAGGGATCAGAATACTGAATTGTTGCCTGTTCATCTGTAAAATGAAATAAGATATATAATTACTTTGAGGGTCTCCTATATTCAGAGGGAAAATGCTTCATAAAAGCTACTGCTTTAGCCCTTTCCAGAGAATCTCTACAGGTTATGATATTCAGAATTACAAGAAAGTTTCAATCACTAATATTTGTACGTTGTGACAAATTATTAATCATAGCAAAAATAATGGAAATAGCCCTTTGAGAACGATGGTTCACATTGTTCTCTTCTTGGTCTAAGGACCACATCATATCAAATGTCTCTAGTGTACGCAACTTAAAAATGGCACACAACTGAATTAAAATATTTTAGGAGATTAGATAATTTAATTATGTGCTACTTGGCTTGGGAAGGAGTATTTGTACAATTAAGAGAGAAGCCATGAAGAATGAGGCAGAAGTAGGTTGGGAGATGCAGGTAAGATCTCAGCTCTCATTTCGGCCCAGCCCTCTCACCTGGTAGGTAGTAGTCATAGACCTTGATGGTTGCTGGTTTCAAGTTGGTGACCAGCACACTTTGGCTGATGGTAAAGGTGTAAGTCTGAGTGTTCTTACTGAGCTGTGGGGAAGACAGATGAAACAATACCTTAGAACTAAAATGAAAATTACACTCTATGCAACATGGAGTTAAAAGACCCTTGCTGTCTTCATGTAGATTTTCTGAAACCCTGCCAGGAACGGTGGCTCACGCCTTTAATCCCTGCACTTTGGAAGGCCGAGGTGGGTGAATCACCAGAGGTCAGGAGTTCCAGACCAGCCGGGCCAACATGGTGAAACCCATCTCTACTAAAAATACAAAAATTAGCCGAGCATGGTGGTTGGCACCTGTAATCCCAGCTACTCAGGAGGCTAAGGCAGGAGAATCGCTTGAACCTGGGAGGCGGATGTTGCAGTGAGCCGAGATGGCACCACTGCACTCCAGCCTGGGTGATAAAGCGAGACTCCATCTCAAAAAAAAAAAAAAAAAAACAATTCTGAAACTCTCTACCTACCTCCACTGCCCTATGACAGTCTGCCCTAAGACATTGCCTCCTGCTGACTTCCTGGCTCTTTCTTCTTAGGATCTTACAGCTCTCTGGCCCTCTTGTGAACTGGTTCCCTTTGTTCATGGTCTACCCTGACCCATGGTTTCTCCACTAAATTAGTCAAAGTGGCCAAAGAAAGCAGAGGCTTGCATTTTACTCCAACAGTTCTATGCCCCTTACTGGTTTGCTTTCTTCATTCTGGTCCCTGAGCAAATGATACCTCCTCAAAGGGGCTTTCCTTGAACACCTTATTTAAAAATAGTCACATCCCTGGCCTGCCTCACCAGCACTCTTTATCCCCTTATGCTGCATAACACTTATTACTACCGAAAAAAGAAAAGTGCGTGTATACACATATACATGTAATTTTAAAGAACTTGAATATTGTTGTCTCTCCACTAGAATATCAGCACTCTTAGGCCAGGTATCATATCTATTGTTTTCATTGCCACGTCTCCATCACTTAGAAAAGTGACTGGCATATGTTGGTTGCTCAGTAAATATTTGTTGAATAAATTAGCAAATGGAGAATCTAAGGCAATTGTATAAGTTACTTTACTATAACAAGAAAATAAATCCCAGCTACTTGGGAGGCTGAGGTGGGAGGATCATTTAAACCCAGGGGTGGAGATTATAGTGAGCCAAGATTGGGCCACTGAAGTCCAGCCTGGGCAACAGAGTGAGACCCTGTCTCAAAAAAAAAAAAAATTATAAATTTAGGTATAGAGCTATTAACGCCTAATTGGAAGGGATTTCCAAAGTTCTTCAGGTATAGTGCCTCTCAAAGTGTGGTCAAGAGACCTCCCCTACTCCAGGGATCCCTGAGATTGCATCAGAGTATCTGAGAGGTCAGAATTATTTTTAGAATGATATTAAGACTTTTTTTTTCCACTCTCATTCTCTTACAAATATACAGGAGATTGTTTCCTTCTGGGGAAAGAGATTTAAAAAACTAAAAAATAAACAAGTATACAGTAGAGTTATCAGAGGCTACTTTATGTGTAATATTGCAATGGTTTGAACGTAGGAATAAATATAAAATTTCATTATCTTTGATTAAGCCAGATATTAAAGCAAAAATGCAAAACAATGTCACTATTCTTATTTTTTTGTTTTGGAAAATAGTTATTTTCTTTTTCTTTTCTTTTTTTGAGATGGAGTCTCACTCTGTTGCCCAGGCTAGAGTATAGTGGCACGATCTCGGCTCGCCACAACCTCTGCCTCCTGGGTACAAGCGATTCTTCTGCCTCAGCCTCTCAAGTAGCTGGGACTACCGGCGTGCACCACCACGCCCAGCTAATTTTTGTATTTTTAGTAGAGACGGGGTTTCACCATATTGACCAGGCTGGTCTCAAACTCCTGATCTTGTGATCTGCCCTCCTCAGCCTCCCAAAGTGCTGGAATTACAGGCATGAGCCATCATGCCTGGACAGAAAATAGTTATTTTCATAAAAATATTATTTATATTAAGATGTAGTGAGTTTATTACTGTTTTTAAATTAATTAATAAATATTTTAAGATTATCTCAGTTTTAATTTCTAACATGATAAAGACCAATAGTTAAAACCCACTTCACTGAAAGCTGTTTGAGGCCCTCAGTAAATTAAGAGTGTAAAGGGATCCTGAAACAAAGACCTTTTAGAACCACTGTTCTTTTCTATCATTTGGTCACCATAACGAATTAAAGCCAATGACTAACATGAACCAAAAGAAAGCTGGGGTAGGGCCGGGCGCGGTGGTTCACGCCTGTAATCCCAGCACTTTGGGAGGCCGAGGTGGGTGGATCACGAGGTCAGGGGTTCGAGACCAGCCTGACCAACATGGTGAAACCCCATCTCTACTAAAAATACAAAAATTAGCTGGGCGTGGTGGCAGGTGCCTGTAATCCCATCTACTCGGGAGGCTGAGGCAGGAGAATTGCTTGAACCCGGGAGGCGGAGGTTGCAGTGAGCCGAGATCGCACCACTGCACTCCAGCCTGGGCGACAAAGCGAGACTCCATCTCAAAAAAAAAAAAAAAAAGAAAAAGAAAAAAAAAAAAGAAAGCTGGCTAGTAGCAGTTTTAATATCTGACTAAATGGCAACTAAGGCAAGGAAAAAAATGTGTGTGTGTGCATGTGTGGTGTAGGAATCTAAGGCAAAAGTATTTGATATAAATATATACACATATATAGTAATGGGGAAAGGATAGTATGTACTAATATAAGGAAAATTTAAGAAGATATGTTCATAATATATATATCTAATTATATAGTCTCAAATATATCAGGAAACGACAGCCAAAAATGTATGGATAAACGGATAAATCAAATATCACAATTAGAGGCCAGGGGCAGTGGCGCACACCTATAACTCCAGCACTTTGGGAGGCCTAGGTGGCCAGATCACTTGAGGTCAGGAGTTCAAGACCAGCCTGGCCAACATGGTGAAACCCTGTCTCTATCCAAAAAATACTAAACAAACAAAGAAATAAACTCCATCATAATTGGATATTTTAACATATGCTTTTCAGAAACTGTTAAATCAAGCAGAAAAATAAGCAGAGTTATCAAACACATGAACAACAGAAATAATGATCTCAGACTTCTAGATCAGAATCCAGGCCCAAGAGAAAAGAAATAGATGTTCTTTTGGAGTGCACACTGAACACTTGCAAAAACAGATCACGGATTAGGTCATGGAAGAAACTTCAGCACATTCCAGGCAATCAGGATCATGAAGACTCTGTTCTCAGACCATAATGCAACAAAATTAGACATCAGGAACAAAAGGATGGCTTTAAAACTTTCATGTGTTTCCCAACAAATTAAGAAATATAAGTGAATGACAATGAAAACGCTACTTGTCTGAGATTGTGGGACAGGGATGGCATGTACCTCGAGGGACATTTATAGTACAAGTTCATTAAAGAATAAGGAAGACTATATATGTGAATAAGGTCATCCTCTGGTGAAATTGATCAAGACCACAAGGGAGAAGATACACAGAAAAGAGGAAATAACCACAGATACCATCATTAGCACTGGCTTTTAGACCATTAGACCTGATGCTTCAGATTAGAAGCCAACTGGCAGATTTGGCAGGACACACTGAGGAGCAAGCAGTTCATCACCGTCTCGGACATGGTGTCATAGAAATCAGACCCCCCAGGTTCTGCTCCCACCCTAGACACGGACAGATGGGATGACTCGGACAAGCCACTCTCTCTCCAAGTCTCAGTCGGTTGCTGTAAGACTTCAATAAGTTATGTGTGAAAGCATCAGAGACTTGGCAAAGTTTTAAACCGCAACATCATGATTACAGGGTAGTGCCTGATAAGCTAACCCGAGCTATGTCAAAAGAAGCTATACACGGCTCACACAACGTGAACAAAACCCTGGTTCCCGGGAAGATAGGAAACACAGTTAGATGATCGGGTTGGTGGCTGGGCAGGGGGTCGGAAATGGATGTTACCAACAACAGCATCTTTTGATTTGGGATATTCCTGTCTATTGGTTATATACAATAAGGATAACTTTGTTCCTTGTGTGGAGTGGAATATCATGAAAAGGAGCATTGTTAACAATTTTTAGAACGTTGTTAGTCCTTGAGAACTTCTTGCTTTATTAAAATGAAAGGTTATATACGATGTCTGATTAATATTAAGTAATATTAACATTATGTTAAAATGATACAAATGGCTATAGAGTAATGAGGGCTTACTCTGTACCAGGTACAGTCCTAGATATTTTTACATGTCTTAAATAATTTAGTTTTTTCTAGAACTCTAAGAGATATCTATTTTGACCCCTACCCACACACATTTTACAGCTAACTTTCAACAATTTGTCCAGTTACACAGCCAGTGCTAGAACCAAGATTGCAGCCCAGGCAGTCTGGCTTCAGAGCTTCTGCTATTAACTACTATAGCATACTCTAGAGTTGCAATGTCACTTGTGGCTATTGAGCGCTTGAAATGAGGCCAGACAGAATTGAGACGCGCTGACAGTGCTGTAAAGGTGTGGTACAGAAAAAAAAAAAAATAATGTAGATATCTCATTAATACTTCTGTATATTAATTGTATAGTAAAATGGAAATATTTGGGGTATATAGGCTTGCATAAAATATACCATTAAATTTAATTTCATCTGTTCCTCTACTTTTTAAATGTGGCTACCAGAACTCTTTAAACAATGTAAATGGCTCACATTATAGGTCTGTTGGACAGGGCTTCTCTAGAGGCACAACGGGGTGTTTTATGATATACCAGCATGGAGGCAGAACTCATGGCATGGTGTGGACTCGCTCCCAGGCCCCTCATCCCCATGTGTGTGACACCCATATATACAGATTAGAAGAGAAGTCATGAAGATCCATAAGCAATCCAGTTCTTTGATCTAGTTCCTGAATACCTACCTCATCCAAGTAAATGTTAAGTGTGTCAGTTCCAAATTCAACCTTCTTCACCAGGGGTTGCTGGAGAAGCTGCATAAGAGAGGGAGAAAAACAGAGACTAAGAGCCAGAGCCTTCCCTATCCCCTAGGGTAGTCTTCCAAAGCTCTGCCATGATCAAGGAAACAATATATACTGTGGAAAAGGTAGGAAAAGGGAACTGAGACTATTACAAGTTGTGTGTCATATGTCTGCTACAACCTTGCAGCCCATTTAAATAATCCAATCATGAGTTTGTATGTATGTGTATATGTACATATATACATATATACACACACACGTACATATATGCACATATATACATGTACATATACCTACATATGTATATATATACACACTGTGTATATGGATGCCATATATATATGAAAACTACTTTTCTTACAAATGTACATACATATACATACATATATATGTATGTATATACATGCCATGTATATATGTGTGTGTGTATATATACACACACATGCCAGGATGCCCATTTTACCAGTTTTTTTTATTATACTGTCAGGTCCCCTCACAGCTAGATAAATGAAGAAAACAGAAGTAACTTACTAACTGACTGGTGCCCTCCATGGGACTGAACCCAGATAGCATCTTCACTTCCACAATCACCATATTGGAAGAGCTACGGCTCCCCACATAACTGAGAGCAGGAAGAAGAAAACACATGTGAGCCTATTACTTCAGTGCACTCTGCATCCCCAACACACATACACACACACAGACACACACACGCGCACACACACACACGTGTCCCACCTCAGCTCTTCAGACCAGGTGCTCTGCCGGCCACCAGCACCCCAGCCTTCCTCACCTGGTGTGAATAGCGAGACTCAAGGATCGAGGTGAAGTCAGTTGCTCACATCTAGCTTTTCCCATTTCCACGCTAAGACTAAAGGTCTTCATATTTTTAAGAGGGAGAATATTGTATCTCAACACCGTCTGGTAGGAAGAAATAGCCAAATCAGGGTTGGAAAGAGCTTTAAAGATTGTACAGTTCAAACTACTTTTCTTACAAGTGAGAAACAGAGAGCGAGAGAGAAGGCCTAAGGGGAAGATGCCCTCAGACTCTCCTTCCCAATGTACATTCATTCTCATGGATCTCTACTTACCTGTACATAGACACAGCCCTGGCCTGAGGCCTCCAGCGTGTACATTCCAGGGACATCGGGCAGAGTCTTCTGCTGAAATACCAATCTGTTGGCTGACTGTATGTTGAATGTATGCTGGAAATTCTCAGTGGATTTTACAACCAGGTTGATCTCCTCAGATGGCGTGTAGGCGGTAGTGGCATATTTGGCAAGAGCTTGAAGAGCAACTACAGTATCCTGAGGGAAACAACCAAACGTATGCTTACCATTTTGTGAGTCATTGGAATTAACCTTGAACAACTCTATAACCCACACACGTGGTTGTTGTTAGTTGGCTTGGATGATGCCTCCTCTAAGCATTTAGAGAACTATACCCACCTCCTCTGGAGAAGCTGACATAGAAATCACAGTAGCTTACTTTTATAGAAAATCACCATCAACAAGCTACTACTGAACATCCGCAGGCTACTTGGTTAACCTATCGATTCATATTCAGAAAGCAAACAGCTTCAGAATGAGTTATTGCTAGAAGCAAGTGGATAACTGTTCAGTATATATTTTACAGCTTCCTCATTTGGGGAGGAAACAGTATTAACATGATAGCCCTAGAAATTGCAGCCTATGACGTCATTTAACTGTGTGATGATCTTCTACATCACAGTTGGAAGGAGCATCAGGGACCTAGGAAAGTCCTTCCTTGCAGGCTGGCTTCTTAGCCGTGATACCATGTGACAATCTTTTATTTCTCTGGGAATAAGACAGATAACTGTCACTAAGTGAGCCTGGTACAGTGACGTTTGAACTGTTTCGTTCTGAAAACATAATTCGTATAAATTACAAGGGGAAAGAAAAATGAATAAAGTATTCAACAAAATTGTCACATCTCGCTCTATGTTATGAAAATTTCAGGCCGGGTGCGGTGGCTCAAGCCTGTAATCCCAGCACTTTGGGAGGCCGAGACGGGCGGATCACGAGGTCAGGAGATCGAGACCATCCTGGCTAACACGGTGAAACCCCATCTCTACTAAAAAATACAAAAAACTAGCCAGGCGAGGTGGCGGGCGCCTGTAGTCCCAGCTACTTGGGAGGCTGAGGCAGGAGAATGGCGTGAACCCGGGAGGCGGAGCTTGCAGTGAGCTGAGATCCGGCCACTGCACTCCAGCCTGGGGGACAGAGCGAGACCCCGTCTCAAAAAAAAAAAAAAAAGAAAATTTCTACATGCTTGATACTGTGTAAAATATCTATTACAAAAAAAAACCCCTATTTCTTCATCTCACAAATGAAAAAGACATTCTTATTTCGACATTATCACTGTTCTACAAAACAGGAAGACAGATCACCCACCCTGGTGAAGCCGTGAAGAAGTTCTATCTGTGCAGCCTGGCCATCTACAAACAATTTTTGTTTACCCTTTGTGGACTGGAGCCAGGGAGGTTTTTTACTGCTTGAACATATGGGGACAATTCAAAGAAAGGGACCTCACTGTCAGCTGAAAAACCAGTGTGAGTAATATATATGACCTCTTGTGATAGCCAAGGATTTCATTGAAAAAATGATTCGGACATATACCTGTCACTGCGAGTTGTAAACATTTCATCTACTGCTTTCCAAAAATATTATTATATATTATATTTTTTTAGGACTGAACAAGAAGAAAGGAGTCTTTTCTAATCTTTGGCCAAGCATTTCCCTGAAACAGGGAGGCATAGTACCATATAATTTTTTTAAGTTTCAATTAGGTCATTACCACATTTAAACTTGGTGCCTTTAACATTTTTACCAAACATGCAATCTATTAAAAGATGTTCATTCTTTCAGGTCTGATTTACATGTTATATCTTCAGTGAAATTGGCCAATTTCAACAAATCAGATTATAATCTTCATGAGGACAAGAAATATATTTTCTTAGTTACTTCTGTAGCCTCATCAAAGTGATTTGGACATAGTAGATATTTAATAATATTTTCAGAATAAATAAATTAATGACTACTCTCTTCATTATAATCTAAAATAATTTTTTTATGATTTGAGTTTATCATACAATTCTACCCCTCTTTTTTTTTCCCCACTGCCACACCATTCATTCAATTTCCCAATTTCCCCTTACCCCTAACCTAGATAAAACAGTCTCCTGATCTCTTCAAGTCCAACGTTTCTCTCCTCTAAATTATCTCACACACCAAGTGGCTAATTAATCTTTCTGAAACAAAGTTAAAATTGTTGTTGTTTTTGTTGTTGAGACGGAGTTTTAACTCTTGTTGCCCAGGCTGGAGTGCAATGGCACCATCTCAGCTCACCGCAACCTCCGCCTCCCAGGTTCAAGCGATTCTCCTGCCTCAGCCTCCCAGGTAGCTGGGATTACAGGCACCCACCACCATGCCTGGCTAATTTTGTATTTTTAGTAGAGATGGGGTTTCTCCATGTTGGTCAGACTGCTCTCGAACTCCCGACCTCAGGTGATCCACCTGCCTCGGCCTCCCAAAGTGCTGGGATAACAGGCTTGAGCCACCATGCCCGGCCCCAGTGTTTCACACTCAACAAAAAAAGAAAATTAAATGCATCTGGTACTATTTATGTGCTCATATAACCCATTTTATGAATACTTCTATATATTTTTCACAGGCTTTTCCTCTCTAAGATCCTGGACTGAGAGGGCAAGGACAATACCTTTTCCTCTATCTCCATACAAGATCTAATTCTACCTGTTAAGTGGCAGTGGGAGAACAGGCTGTTTACCTGAGTAGAAGAGAAGCCCCCATATGCATTCCGTTGCTTGGCCAACCAAGCCACTATGCTAGTGGCCTTGGCTATCTCCTTTTGAGTCAGGCTGGGCTTGGTAAGCTGGGCCAACAATGCATATGCTGTAAGTTCCACATCTAGAGCCACAGGCTCAGACCAAGGGCTGGCATTCGATGATGGAGTAGGTTTGTGGCTCCAGTGAATGGATTCTCCTATGGAAAAAGAAACATAACTAGGATGTCCTTAGAAGGAACTGGCTTTCCCACATTCACTTTGTAAATGCAGCATCTTAGAGCAGAGAAAGTACCAACTGAGAATTAAACAGAGTAGAAAAAAATGTCTTAGATGTAGCTGATTCATTGACCTTGATGTAAATGCAAGGATGCATGTGTGCGCATGTGTGTAAAGCTAGAAGCATCAATAAATGTTCCTGCCTCCAGCAATTACATGAAAACCACTCTTGTTACTTTATCAGTTTTGATGTTAATGGAAATAGGTAAATAGAGGCTTCCTACAAGAATCTCTGTGTTTGGGGGCAATTTTTGTTTGCTTACAGTTTTATGAATTTTTCAGGATTTATTTTATTTAATCAAAGATTTAGGCTGGGCGTGGTGACTCACGCCTATAATCCCAGCACTTTGGGAGGCCAAGGTGGGCGGATCACCTGAGGTTGGGAGTTCGAGACCAGCCTGACCAATATGGAGAAACCCCATCTCTACTAAAAATACAAAATTCACTGGGTGTGGTGGCAAATGCCTCTAATCCCAGCTACTCGGGAGGCTGAGGCAGAAAAATCGCTTGAACCCAGGAGGTGGAGGTTGCGGTGAGCAAAGATCGCCCCATTGCACTCCAGCCTGGGCAACAAGAGTGAAACTCCATCTAAAAAAACAAACAACAAACAAACCAGATTCAACATTTTAGGTAGAACAAAAATGGCAGAGCATATGTAAGAATTCTGAGAAACCATGAAGAAATGCTAATGAGGCCAACTATATGAAATATGCTTAGAAGGCAGTCCAGTGATGGCGGGCACCTGTAGTCCCAGCTACTCGGGAGGCTGAGGCAAGAGAATGGCGTGAACCCGGGAGGTGGAGCTTGCAGTGAGCTGAGATCACGCCACTGCACTCCAGCCTGGGTGACAGAGCCAGACTCCGTCTCAAAAAAAAAAAAAAAAAAAAAAAAAAAAAAAGGACATGAGACCAAAAGAAACCTCTGTGACAGCCAAGATGACAGTTAACGGATAACTTGAAGAAAAAATAAAATAACAAATGGAAATGAGAAGGGTATAAGTTAGAAGACTAATTAAACAGAATTTTAGAGATAATAAGTAACCACAGAAGGGCAATCTAATTGGAAGAATGTAACAGGAAACATGTGAGCTTGCAATACAAGATAATGGAAAAGAGATCATCACAATAAATCAATATATGGTGGAACAGGTCCCATTGTCTCAGACACACATTTCATGACTAGAGCTTCTTACACACAAGAGGAAAAGCTACCCCACCCCCTATGAGAGGACAGTTCAGCCATGACACTCATATAAATGAAGGCTGAGACTGCATTTCTGCCTGGAAGAATAATTTTAAATACACAGTCAGATAAATGAAATGCATTACAAGATCTGCCATAACTTCAAATAGTATTCTAAATACATTTAAAGTGGTCCAGGCCAGGTGCAATGGCTCACGCTTATCATTCAGCACTTTGGGAGGCCAAGAAGGGTAGATCACTTGAGGTCAGGATTCTGAGACCAGCCTGGCCAACGTAGGGAAACTCCATTTCTACTAAAAATACAAAAATACAAAAATTAGCCAGTGTGGTGGCAGGCACCTGCAGTCCCAGCTACTTGAGAGGCTGAGGCAGGAGAATCACTTGAATCCAGGAGGCAGAGGTTGCAGTTAGCCAAGATTGCACCACTGCACTCCAGCCTGGGCAACAGAGCAAGGCACCGTCTCAAAAAAATAAAAAGCAAAATAAAAATTAAAAAAATATTTAAAGTGGTCCTACATCAAAGAACTTTCAAAGGTCTCCAAAAGGGTAATTCCACAATGACAATATACTTTCTGACTAGCTTCTTCAATGTAGTTTCTCTTCCCATTAGAAGTATAAAAATGTAGCCGGGCGTGGTGGCTCATGCCTGTAATCCCACGGGCAGATCACCTGAGGTCAAGAATTCGAGTCCAGCCTGGTCAATGTGGTGAAACCCCTTCTCTACTAAAAATACAAAAATCAGCTGGGCATGATGGCACACGCCTGTAATCCCAGCTACTCGGGAGGCTGAGGCAGGAGAATTGGTTGAACTGGGAGGCAGAGGTTGCAGTGAGCCGAGATCACGCTATTGCAATCCAGCCTGGGCAACAAGAGAGAAACTCGGTCTCAGAAAAAGAAAAAAAAAAGTATAAAAATGCCCTGTGAGCACTTGCATGTGTTTCTCACAAACTTCCCAACAATAATTTTATGACTTAACAACTGTTACTAAAATGAATCCTAGAGTTCATGTGTGGGACAGAGGATACTAAGGAGATTATAGATAACTCACAGCTTACGTTCCCAATTTCAAACAACTCTTAACAGGACCAACATACCTGAGATGATAGCCTGTTGATCTAACTGTTTAAGGAGAATGTTTCTGATGTCCATTTCCCCAGCCAGGGAGAAAATGTAAGCCAACAGGGCCTGTGTGTAGAGGCTGGTGGTGGAGGTGGCCGAATTCTTGAGACACTGTAGACCCTGGCTCACCATTGGGTCCTCAAAAGTGAAGAAGAAGACCATAACTTATAAGGCATTCCTTAAAAAATGGGAAGTAATCAGGAAATCATCTTATCCTTCTTGACCATAAAAGGGTGACTAGGGACAAAGATGGGTCAATGTCTCTAGGAATAGGCATGAGAAGGAGGGTATCAAGAGGAGGAGCCAGGAGAACTTACATCTACGTCCTTTCCCATCTCCAGCAATGCAGCTGTAACATATGCAGTCAAGGAGACCTCATCATCAACACCACCCTAGAGACAAACAGGGAGACAGTGAGTCAGGGCAGCAGGCAGCAGCTGCAAGAATTACGTGGAGATTGCAAAACGGCATCCCCTCTGAATAGATGAATTATTTTTAAAAAGAAAAAAAATAATAAAGAAAGCTCTTCTTTCCACAGACTTTCTGCAGCTCAAGCCTCCAGGACACACAAAGAGGGAACAGGCTGGACTTCAGTAACTGCAGAGCCTTAAACAGCCTGCAGGAGGCAGCACATGGACTTCAGCTGAGTGGGTGTTGAAGAAACCCGAGAGGAGTTAGGAAGCATAAGAGGTTTAAAGTAGGGAGGAATAAGAAGAGAATCTGCCGCATCACTGCATCTGAGCCTCCTCACACGCAGCTCCCGTCAAGCAGGACAACGCACAGCCCTTCTCCAGGGGAGAGTAGGTGAGACCTTCCCTGCTTATTGCCTTTCCCAGAAATATCAAAGCAAATTTTAAAAAATATCAAATCAAATTATTATCCTCATTCTATAGATAAGAAAACAAATACTTAACAAGATTAAATAGCTTGTGGCCAGGCATGGTGGCTCATGCCTATTATCCCAACTTGAAGCCAAGGCGGTGGGGAGGGTCCCTTGAGCTCAGGAGTTTGAGGCCAACCTGGGCAACACGGTAAAACCCCATCTCTACAAAATGTACAAAAATTAGCCAGGTGTGGTGGCATGCGGATCCGTGGTCCCAGCTATTCAGGAAACTAAAGTAGGAGGATCATCTGAGCCTGGGGAGGTCAAGGCTGCAGTGAGCCGTGATCATGCCACTGCACTTCAGCCTGGGTAACAGAGTGAGAACGTGTCTCAAAAAAATAAATAAGTAAATAAATAAAAAAGATTCAGCCGGGTGCGGTGGCTCACACCTGTAATCCCAGCAGTTTGGGAGGCTGAGGCGGGCAGATTACCTGAGTTCAGGAGTTCAAGACCAGCCTGACCAACATGGTGAAACCACGTCTCTACTAAAAATACAAAAATTAGCCAGCCATGGTGACACATGCCTGTAATCCCAACTGCTCAGGACGATGAGGCAGGAGAATTGCTTGAGCCTGGGAGACGGAGGTTGCAGTGAGCCAAGATTGCTCCACTGCACTCCAGCCTGGCCAACAGAGCAAGACTATCTCAAAAATAAATAAATAAATAAATAAATAAATAAATAAATAAATAAATAAATAAAAAGATGAAATAGCTTGCTCACAGTTACATGGCTCATCTGCAGCAGGACTGGAATTTGAAACCAGGACATTTAATTCTGGAGTTCATGTGCCAAACCACGAACCTTGGCTACACAGAGGATGGATTTCTCAATGGACTGGCCTCCTCTCATAAGAAAGTAGGAAGAGGCTGGGTGCGTGTGGGTGGGTTACACCTGTAATCCCAGCACTTTAGGAGGTCAAGGCGGGTGGATCACTTGAGGCCAGGAGTTTGAGACCAGCCTGGCCAACATGGTGAAACCCCATCTCTACTAAAAATACAAAACTTAGCCAGGCATGGTGGTACATGCCTATAGTCCTAGCTGCTCAGGAGCCTGAGGATCACTTGAACCCAGGAGGTGGAGGTTGAAGTGAGCTGGGATTTTGCAACTACACTCCAGCCTGTGCAACAGAGCGAGACTCTGTCTCAAAAAAAAAAAAAAAAAAAAAAAAAAAAGGAAAGAAGGAAGAATACCTCTGGGATCTTGCTCTAGTCAAGTCCTTTATTTTAGTAGAGACGGGGTTTCACCATGTTGGTCAGGCTGGTCTCGAACTCCTGACCTCATGATCCACCCGCCTCAGCCTCCCAGAGTGCTGGGATTACAGGCGTGAGCCACCGCGCCCAGCCCCCAGGTATATTTCACACAGCGTGTAAGAGAAGATGAAGACGAGAACTTAGGGGAGACTAATAAGATCCTGCAGAGGAAGTCTAATGAATCCTATAAAGAGATTTTTTTTTTTTTTTTTTTTTTAACACTCAAGATTTTTAATCTTTGCCCTGGAATAGCAATGTAAGTGATTTCTCTAGAAAAGTTTATTCAAGTCTTTCTTGCACTGAGTGTGTTCTGAATTGAACGAGTTTTCCTGCAGGATCTACGCCTCACCCTGTTTGGGACAGGTACAGGCAATAGTGAACAGAAGAGAGCAGTGCCTCTGGAGTGCAACTGCCGTGCTTCCAATCTCAGTCCTGCCACTTATTAGCATGCACCTTGGGCAGTTTACTTAGTCTCCATCCCTTAGTTTCTTCATCTGTAAAATGGGATTAATAATGACATTCCAATACCTAGCTCACTGATTTGTTGTAAACATTAAATAATGTCAAATAAACCACGTGCCTAGAACAGTGCTCAGCAGAGTAAACCTCTTACAAAAGACGTTGGGCTGCCTACTAGTCCTCGCCACAGGAAATGGCTTTCCCATATGGATTTGGTGACATAGTAAGAGGCCCAGAGATCTTTTAGTCCAGTAGTCTCAAATTTCAGTGTGTATCAGAATCATCCGGATGGCTTGTTAAAACACAAATTTCTGGCCCACCCTCCCAGAGTTCATCATTCAGTAGATGTGCGCTGGGAGTCAGAATCTGCATGTCCAACAAGTTCCCAGGTGATGCTGATGCTCCTGATCTGGGAACTATGCTTTGAGAACCATGCTCCAGTCCACATTCTCTCTCTCTTTCTCTCCCTCTCTCTCTCTCTCTCTTTCTCTCCCTCTCTCTCTCTCTCCCCTTTATTTTTTATTTATTTATTTTTTGAGGCAGGGTCTCACTCTATCACCCAGGCTGGGTGCAGTGGTACAATCACAGCTCACTGCAGGCTTGACCCCCCGGGTTCAAGTGATCCTCCCACCTCAACCACCCAAGTAGCTGGGACTACAGGCATGCACTAACATGCCTGACTAATTTTTCAGTTTTGTTTTGTAAAGATGGGGTTTCACCATGTTGCCCAGGGTGGTCTCAAACTCCCAGGCCCAAACAATCAGCCCACCTTGGCCTCCCAAAGTGCTGGGATTACAGGCATGAGCCACCACACCCAGCCTTCATCTGTATTCTCATTCTACAGATATGAAAACTGAGGCCCAGACCAGCTAAGCATTTTGACCATGGACACCCAGAGCCACAGTGGAAACCAGAAGAAAACTGATTGCCAGGCCAGTGCTTTTTTGCTTCTGCTCGGTCAGAGGTGTGAGGTCCTTTGAGACAGTGGCCGGCTGCAGGCCCCTGGACAGATCCGCACCTTCATAGCTGTGTGAAGGAGAGTTCCCACGTTGGCATAGCAGCCGCTGAGGAGCTGGTTTCCTGCCATCCACTTGAGAGCATCCTGGATGTTCTTGGGATCAATGAAGATGAATTTCTGAGCTTGGCCAAAGCATTTTGTGACAAAGGCTGTCAGCCTACATGGGTAAAGAGGAAAATGTGGCATGAAGGTGAATTTCCAGGTGAGGGTGCAATCATTTTTTCATGTATTTGGGTGCATACTTCCAGAAGGGGAGCTGAGGGAACATATGCCACAGCAGGCCCAGAAAACAGAGGCATGAATGGGCACCAGTGAGGACAAGAACAGAGGAGGCACAAGCTCAGGGAGAAGATCGAGGGACTTGACCATCCATGAGGGTAAAATAAGCAGTATTAAAGAGGTAGAAGACTGAGTGCAAGAAGGAATGGGGTTAAGGGGAGAAGTATTGGAATAGTTCCAGAGGGCTCAGGAATTATGCTGTGGAGTACACAACTCATTGGGAATTGGGCGATATTACCATGTGTTTCCATTTCCATCTCGCTCCCCAAAGGCACTGTATGAGCCATTGCTGTGTTTGTACGTCAGCTCCTTCTGGTACCCTGGGAAGCCAAATGTGGTTTTAGATCACAGTGACAACTTCAAAAAACACCGCCGTGCTTTTCAAGGATATGGGACACTTCAGGGGCTGGAATTCCCTGTATCTTAACAATCTGTCATAGGGCCTAGTGGAGGAGAGTGTCCAAGAAAGAAAGATTGAACCAACTTACCTATCTCCAGGAAACCCACTGCCCGAGACCTGATTTCCTCCGTCAGCAGCCCTGCCTTCTCCAGGTACTGCAAGACATAGATGATAGGAGCAAACAACACCATGTTCTGCTCGCCACAGCCACTGGGCATCTGCACCAGACCATCTAGGTTCTGCAGGGCTGTGCCCATGATGTCTCCTGGGATCCAAAAGGAGAGAGAGAAGGTGGGGGTACAGAGAAGAAGGAACCCTCTAAGAGTTATCATCATTCACTTAACAAACATGTATTAGCTATCATTTAGTAAGTACCTACTATGTGCCCTGGGAAGACGACAGTAAATCAAACTCAGTCTCTACCCTCAAAGAACTCACAGAGGAGCAAACCATTACAACACATTACAATTTTTATTCCTTATAGACAATTTCAATACAGTACTACAATATCATACTGGATATGTAGGAGGTGCTAGAGGACACAGAGAGGTGCATAGGCTGTCTAAGAGAGTTCAGGGCTTTTAAGAAGACATGTCGCTGAGCTGATGAGTGATGTGACAAAACTTACATCACTTAGGCTCAATCTCTAAGTTCCTCTACCACTGCACATACGTTCCTCACCCTCCAAATCACCAAGTTTCTCTAAAACACAGTCCTGACACTCTTCTCCAAGTTGTCACTGACCCCTTCCTATGCTTCCCAAGCCAGTGAGCCTGACATACGTGACTCATTAACATCTGCACTGTAGCCAACGAGCTCCATTCAAATCTATAAATGTGTCCTGAATGTCAACTATGTTGCAGGAACCGTACTAGGAACAGAAAAGAAAAAGATGTGGCCCTTGCTCTTCAGGAGACCCCAACACAGTGTGGAAGACAGACATAGACACTGAACTCTAATAGAACAAGACAAGCGCTATGTCAGACTGATGAATAAAATAGACAAAACAGAGACGTTGTGACTGCAAAGGATCTCAACAGAGGGCGAGGGAGTAAAGAAAGAGTCTAACATTCACAGGGCTCCTACTACATGCTAGATTATGTGCTGGGAACTTTAATATTGCACTTAATCTTTACACCAGTCTGAGAGGTAGGTTATTGTTACTGTTTTACAGAAGAGGAAAGAAGGTCCAGAACTGTTCACTAACTTGTTCAGGGTCACGCGGCTACTAAATGACAGGTTAGATATGATTTTTAAGTTCATGCTTTTCAATCCACTTCCTCCCTTGCCCAAAACAGTAAGTGTGCTGCCTATTGTAAATATGGTTGTATCTTCCCTAAACTATACCCAAATTCCTCATTTTTAAAAACGGCTGCTGCAAATATTTTGTCTTCCCTTCACCCGATTTATAGACTGTCTAAACCTAAATACATATCAAGCTTCAGTGACCTTAACTTCTTCCTACCCTGACTCTTTTTTTTTTTTTTTTTTTTTTTTTGAGATGGAGTCTTGCCCTGTCACCCAGGCTGGAGTGCAGTGGTGTGATCTCGGCTCACTGCAAGCTCTGCCTCCCGGGTTCACGCCATTCTCCTGCCTCAGCCTCACAAGTAGCTGGGACTACAGGCACCCGCCACCAGGCCTGGCTAATTTTTTTTTTTGTAATTTTAGTAGAGACGGGGTTTCATCGTGTTAGCAAGGATGGTCTCGATCTCCCGACCTCGTGATCTGCCCGCCTCGGCCTCCCAAAGTGCTGGGATTACAGGCGTGAGCCACCACGCCTGGCTTCCTTTCCATTTTTAACTAGAATACAAGTCTAATCCCGTCTGTATTGTTGCCTACACTGTATTTCCCTCCTATATAAAATACGCTCTTTTTCCTTCAATCACTTATCATTAGTCACATTCTCCAGATAGGTCCGCATGTCCCGCCCCACCCCACACCTTTGCAGCCTCCATTCTCCTTTTTGTTTCTGAGCCAAGAATCTCTAACTGCTTACCCAGAACTGTAACATAAGCCTTGGTCGAGTCAGGAACAACATCCACTGGGAGGTCCAGGGAGACAGATTCAGATGCCACCTTTCCTGTGAGAGGCAGAAAAAAGGTGACACAATAGATGATGGGGAATGGCAGGGGTTCTGAAGCCAAAATTGTAGAACTTTCTATAATCCAGGGATTTGTGTGCTCGGTGCTTTCTCTGGGATGCAGAAAGCACTGGGTACTATTCATAGTGATAAATTCCACAGAGAGTCATCATCGTGCTGCACACTTTCTCTTCTTCCTCCTGCCTCCCAGTTAATCAGCCCCATGAGGAATGGCACCCCAGACTCTCCTGTTCCTTCTGGTCCTATGCATTCCTCCTTTTGCCTATGAAAATCTCCTGCCGCCAGATGTGCTGGCTCACGCCTGTAATCCCAGCACTTTGGGAGGCCAAGGTGGGTGGCTCACAAGGTCAGGAGTTCGAGACCAGCCTGGCCAATATGGTGAAACCCTGTCTCTACTAAAAATACAAAAATTAGCCAGGCATGGTGGCGTGCACCTGTAGTCCCAGCTACTCAGGAGACTGAGGCAAGAGAATTACTTGAACCTGGGAGGCAGAGGTTACAATGAGCTGAGATCACGCCACTGCAATCCAGCCTGGAGGATGGAGCGAGACTCCATTTCAAAAAAGAAAAAAAAAAAGAAAAGAAAAGAAAATCTCCTGCCCTCTAAGGGAATTCTCACCACCAATCCTGCTCTGAGTCCACCCACCTTTTGGGCACAGCAATGAGCTGTGTGTCTTCTCCACAAGGACTCCTTCAGGCTGGCATGAAGAGAGACACAGATAAAAACAACAAAGATGAACGTCAGGAGAGATGGCACTAAAGGAAAGGGAAGGGAGGCCCCCCGCTGTGTCCCCACGGCTTCCCTCAGAACTGCAGAGAAGGGCTTCTCATTGAAGCTCAGAAGAACTCCGTGTCAACCAAGGATGGGCCCTTTCTGTAAAGTTCTTTCTGGGCAAGCGCTACAGCCAAAGACACAATTAGGCAACTTCTAAGGGGCAAGATTGACAATGGGCTTCATGACGGGACAAAAAAGGCAGCTATTGATGAAGACAGACATTTTAATCAGGGAAACTAACATTCATTGAGTGCCTATGATGTGCCAGGTTTTAGGTGCTTTCATAGGCCATGGGTGTGGATTAGGCAAATGTTCAAGGGGCCAGGGAAGGAGAAAGTGGAAGCTGCCCGATTGGACTGGAGTACGGTTGCTGTGAGAGACAAACTCGCAGCAAGAGGAGATGTTGAGCATCCCTCAGTTGGTTGCTGTCTCGACCTCTGAAGCAAACTCACTTTGACGAGAACTGGCTTGATGAGCGTGTCACTCCGGCCCTTTTGGGGAACAAACCCCTTCTGGCCCCCACATGGTTCATTGCTGTCCAGAATCTTTGTACTAATAGTAAAGTTAATGTGACCTGAGAGAAAGAAGGAGAAGGGAAGCCATTAGCCCTATTGCCAGAGGTACCAGCGAGGTCCGTTCCCATTTGGATCAGCATTTCTGAAACTTTAATGGGGATCTTGCTACAGTGCAAACTCTGCTGCCACAGACCTGGGGTGGGGCCTACATCCTGCATTTCTAACAAGCTCTCAGGTGATGCCAGAGAGGCTAGTCCGGTGTGGTAAGTAACCTCTAAGGACCCTCAGAGATCCTTGCATCCTGATATTTGCATCCCATTGAGTGTGGGCTGGATTGAGCGACTCACTTCTGTTAAATAGAACAGGGCGAAAGTAATGACTCTTCTGAGATTCGGTTACAAAAAGACTGCAGCTTCCATCTTGGGTGCACCCCTTTTCTCAAACTGCTTGCTCTGGGGAAGACGGCTGTTGTGTGATGACGCAGCCCAGTGGAGAGATTCATGTGATGAGATACTGAGTGAGGCCCCTAGCCAACAGCTGTGGTCAAGAACTGTGTCCTTCAGTCTAGCAGGCTGTGAGGATCAGAGACTTTGGGATGAGCTTGAAAAATCGATCCTCTCCTAGTCAAGTCTTCAGATGAAACCACAGCCCTCACTGACAGCTTGAGTGCAACCTCATGAGATACCTTGAGCCAGAAGTACCCAGCTAAGCTGCACCCAGATTAATGACCCGTAGAATCTGTTTGATAATAAATGTTTGTCCTTTTAAGACACTTAAGTTTTACAATAATTTGTCAAGCAGCATGAGATAACTCATACATACGAAGATCAAACTTTGAGTTGCAAGGATTTCACCTATGAGTGACTGACATCCCATAGAGTTGGGGGTGAGGATTAAATGAGTTAAAGGTGAGGTGACTCATTCTTGTAATCCCAGTACTTTGGGAGGGTGAGGCAGGAGAATCGCTTCAACCCAGGAGTTGGAGAGCAGCCTGGGACACATAGCAAGACCCCTTCTCTGCCAATTGAATTAGCCAGGCATGGTGGTGAAATGAGCCTATAGTCCCAGCTACTCTGGGAGGCCTAGGTGAGAGGATCGCTTGAGCCGGGGAGGTTGAGGCTGCAGTGAGCCATGACCACACCACTGTATTCCAGCTTAGGTGACAGAGTAAAATCCTGTCTCTCTAAAGAAAATAAAAGGCCAGGTGCAGTAGCTCACACCTGTAATCCCAGAACTTTGGGAGGCTGAGGCAAGCAGGTCACCTGAGGTCAGGAGTTTGAGACCAGCCTGGCCAACATGGCAAAACCCCATCTCTACTAAAAATACAAAAATTAGCCAGGTGGTGGCACGAAACTGTAATCCAGCTACTTGGGAGGCTTGGCAGGAGAATCACTTGAACCTGGGAGGTGGAGGTTGCAGTATGCCCAGATTGCGCTATTGCACACCAGCCTGGGCAACAGGCTTCCTCTCAAAAGGAAATAAATAAAATAAAAATTAATTAATCAATCAATTTAATGAGTTAATATACATAAAGCAGTTAGAATAGTGCCTGGCCCAGGGACTCTTATAGTAAGTCCTTGATTAGTTACATGGCCATGTATTCCTTGTCCAGCTACAAATATTAAAAGCTCTCCCTTTCACACTCAAAATATTCCTGTTTGAATAAATTTGGTCACCTATCAAAGAGTGTTTGTATTGACTTATAACAGCCTTAGGAGGGAGAAAAATAGAAGTAAATAAAACAAAGAGGGAGGAGGAAGCAAAGCAGATGTGGCAGAGAAGAAAGACTGAGTGCTTAGTCACTGGGCTTCTGTTGCAGGCTTTCCTCACCCATCTACCGCTTCCCTCTCTTACCCAATTTGACAGCTGTGATGTTCCAGTGATAGGTTTTAGCTTCATTAGCACAGAGACAGCTGGAGATCTGAGAATCTGCCCGTGATTCTAGCTGGTACTCATGCGATTTAGCCAGGTCAGTCTGAACCTAAGGAGGAGGTTTAAGAGACAAAGGGTCCAAACGAAGGACGTAATACATAGAGGCCTGGGAAACCTGGGGGCCGAGATACTGACATCTCTTCTCTTGCCCAGGGAAAATTGGGATGCTTCCAATTTAGAGACAAACTTATGCGGGAAGCGTGATTCCAGGGCTGACACCTGACTCCTGTATCCCCAGCTCTCACCCTGATACAATCCTTTAGGTAATTGAAGATGGTGGCAGTAAGACGAAAGGATTCCCCACGGACTACTGAGTAAGGGAGAGTCAGGTCCACAAAGAACGGCTTGAAAGCAGTTAGTCCAACAGTGGGTGAAAGCCCGAAGCCTCTCGACTGGGAAGTGCAGAAAGTCATCGCCTTCCACTCGGTGATGGCGTCAGGAACTGTGACGTGGACCGTCTCCTTCCCGGAGTTACTGTGAGAACACAAGGACCCCCGTGAGGCAGACGCAGCGTGGGGTGAGAACTGTTGTGAATTAAGCCACAAATTCGGTGGTGTGTGCTGGTTCATGCTTGTAATCTCAGGTCTCTGAGAGGCTCAGGTGAGTAGATGGCTTCAGCCCAGCAGTTTGAGGCCAGCCTGGGAAACATAGCGAGACCCTATTTCTACCAAAATTTAAAAATTAGCCAGGTGTGGTGGTGCATGACTGTAGTCCCAGCTACTTAGGAGGCTGAGGCAGGAGGATGGCTTGAGCCCAGGAGTTTGAGGCTGCAGTGAGCTATGATTGCGCCACTGCACTCCAGCCTGGGTGACAGGGCAAGACCCTGTCCAAAAAAAAAAAAAAAAAAAAAAGCTACAAATTCATCTGCAGAAGTGAATTGTTAGTGTTGTTGTGCGGGGAGAAGTAAAGAGGCAACTGAAGAGGTGAGTCTCAATGTGAATCCTCCAGTGAGTGAGGCTGCACTCATATGGAGGAGGGGGACTGTGTGGGGAGTCAGGGGTGGGCATCTCTGTGCAAGCACATCTGACAGAGAGGCTGGTGCCCTCTGAGTCTGTGAGGATGCGTGTTCTCAGGGCTTGTCAAAATGGACATGCAAGCAGTGGGCAAAAACTGATGTCAATATGTACCTTTAAATGTGTGTGGTTCAGTAGTGAGAACACAGGGCCTGCAATGCGTGAGTGTGGAATTGTGTGGATTTGTTTTGAGTGGTTGTAGATGAATGCATAAGAATTCAGGTAGGCTGGGCACCTGTAATCCCAACATTTTGGGAGGCCAAGGCGGGTGGATCACTTGAGGCCAGGAGTTCGAGACCAGCCTGGCCAACATGGCAAAACCCTGCCTCTACTAAAAATACAAAAATTAGCCAGGTGTGCTGGCAGGCGCCTATAGTCCCAGCTACTTGGGAGGCTGAGGCACAAGAATCACTTGAACCTAGGAGGTTGAGGCCTACAGTGAGCCAAAATCGTGCCACTGCACTCCAGCCTGGGTGACAGAGCAAGACTCTGTCTCAAAAAAAAAAAAAAAGAATTCAGGAAAACAAATAAATTCCCACACCCCATCAAGCTTTCGTTGCTTAAGACTTAGAGCCATTAGGAATGCATCTGATTCTGAGTTTTGTACAGGCTCTACGTTGTAGAATCTTACGTTTTTTTCTGGTGGTGGTGGTTGTTACAGGGTTTTGCTTTGTCACCCAGGCTGGAGTGCAGTGATGTGATCTTGCTTCACTGCAGCCTCCACCTCCCAGATTCAAGTGATCCTTCCACTTCAGCCTCCTGAGTTGGACACAACTACCACCTGGCTAATTTTTAAAATTTCTTTTGTAGAGACAGAAGCTCATTATGTTGCCCAGGCTGGTCTTGAACTCCTGGTCTCAAGTGATCCTCTCTCCTCAACCTCCCAAAGTGCTGGGATTACAGGCGTGAGCCATGCACCTGGCTCTTTACTGTACTTTTGAGTCATCACTTACCCAATAGGAAACAGATCCCAGAGCCAGGTCTCCGGGAAGTACTGGCGGACCTGAGAATCCTCTGCTTGACGTGAAGAAGTTGATGACGCAAAAGCCTCTGGATGACCACCACCTGCTGATGAAATTGAGAATATGAAAACTTTAGGAAACAGGAGACTTGTTGTGACATAAATTGGGATGGAGGGATTACTAGAAAGAAATTTAGAGGGAAGCAGAGAAAATCCAGTCAGAGGCAAGGAGGAAGGACCAAAGAGGAACTAACTAGTCACAAAGGTCATCGAGGGAAGTGATAGCCAAGGGGGTTTGGCCAGGGAATGGATACATAAGCTTCAGGCTTCAAAAGCTCTCCCCAGAGACAGAACCCTCGGGAAACTTTCTGTATCTGTGACCCACAACCCATTAGCATTCTCAGGCTAGAGGCTCAGTGCAAGAACAGGACACAAAGAGGAAATGTGCAGAGTTCCAGGATTGTTAACATCTCAGAGAATCCACACACCACAGAGGTAGCTTACCGCCCATGGCAGTGCTGTATTCTGGAGATCTGTAGCTGCAATCTACTGGCTTCTTGATTTTGGCATTGGACAGTATTTTCAGGCCCATGTCCTGATAGGCATCAGAGAAATAAGTATTAAGGTGGTCCCTTCCCCAACTACAAAGGCTACTGCCCAGGAATTCCACCATCAAAGAGTAGAAACAAAACATTCTTTTTGAATTAATGGTGAAACTGGGTGTTCTTACCCGAAACTCAGCCACTGAGACTGGTTGGCTTCTGTTCCAACTAGCATGAGAGGCTTCAAGTTAAACTTATTTCATCATTACATACATTTAATGGTTCTTCCAAATATTATTCACTGTGTCCTTATTATTTGACTTACGCTCTGAACGTGCTGAGGGTAGGGACCATATCAGTGTACTCAATTCAACAAAAGTACAATGAGCATTATGAGGGGTCAGGCATTAGAGAGAATACAAAGATGAACAAGACCTAGTTCCTGACCTCAGGGACCTCCTGGTCAGACTTGGGTCACACAGCATCCCAAATCCTGCTCATAGAATAGGTGCAAATTATTTTTTATAATAATAGTAAGAGATCTCTGGTCTACCTTCCGTAATTTTCCCTCCTGATTGATCTCATGAAAATCAGTGATTGGGGACAACAAAAGAGGAAGAGTAGGTCTAAACTCTCTCACAGTGGTTCTCTTCAATGCAATTGGACATCTTCTTCAAGCGTAAGAGCCAACAGAGGCCACCTTACACGTCAGAAGCTTCTTTCAAGATTTGGTTCCCATCAGTGCCCATATGAGTCTCTCTGCTTTCTTAGATATGAACTTTCCTTTGCCCCTTCCCACCACCATCTTTCCCATAAGAACAAAATGGGTAAGAAGACGTACCTGGAAAAAGCTGAAGAGGTCCGTGCCTTCAGAGAACCAGGGCCTCCAGATAGCAGAACGCTGGCTCGAATGCCCTTGGGGCACTGGGTCAATGAGGGGCTGAGGAAAGTCCCACGGGCCAGACACTGGACACTGATCATATTCAGCCACTTGATAGGGGTAGTGGCCATACCAGAATGGAAACATCCCATAGACCTGGGACAAGGGGAGAAAGGAAATAAAGCATTGACATAGTGACATCAGTTGAGAAATTTCTCTCAGATTCTGGTGCTCAGTTTACTACTCCTGTATCATTTCTCTTTATTACTCCAGAATTATTTTTATATATTTTTTGTCATAATTACCTTTCTCACTTTCTAAAACATTAACCTCTATCTCACCTATTTTTTTCATAATCCTATCCCCTATTTCATTCTCTCTCTTTTTTTTTTTTTTTTTTTTTTTTGGAGACGGAGTCTTGCTCTGTCACCCAGGCTGGAGTGCAGTGGGATGATCTCGGCTCACTGCAACCTCCGCCTCCCACATTCAAGCAATTCTCCTGCCTCAGCCTGCTGAGTAGCTGGGATTACAGGTGCCGGCCACCACACCCAGCTAATTTTTGTATTTTTAGTAGAGACAGGGTTCACCATGTTGGTCAGGCTGGTCTTGAACCCCTGACTTCAGGTGATCCGCCCGCCTCAGCCTCCTAAAGTTCTGGGATTACAGGCTCATTCTCTTTTCTTATCTCTGCGTTCATACTAACCATGCCTTCTCTTATCCTTTCTTTTTTTTGGTTTTGTGTTTTTGAGACGAACTTTCGCTTTTGTTGCCCAGACTGGAGGGCAGTGACTCGATCTTGCTCACCGCAACTTCCGCCTCCCGGGTTCAAGTGACTCTCCTGCCTCAGCCTCCCCAGGATGACAGGCATGCGCCACCATGCCCGGCTCGTTTCTTTTTCTTTTTCTTTTTGTATTTTTAGTAGAGACAGAGTTTCTCCATGTTGGCCAGGCTGGTCTCGAACTCCCGACCTCAGGTGATCTGCCTGCCTCGGCCTCAAAAAGTGCTGGGATTACAGGCGTGAGCCACCGCACCCAGCCCTCTTACCCTTTCTAACTTCATTTTTACGCCAGTCTTTTTACCACCTTATGGCAGTGCATTATTTCCCTAAGACTTTCTCTCCACTGCCTAAAACCTACCTCTTAATTGTCTTCTCCATCAACTCCCTCTTCCCATTCTGTCAGCAGACAGTTACTCACAGAGCGGTTGCTCAGCTCTCTCTCCGGCCTGAGCAGTAAGACACTCTCATCCACCGCCCGGAGGGCGCACAGGGACCCAGGAGCTGCCTGCAGCTGTAGCTCCACTTCTGCTCCTGGAAGCTGCTGGGAAGGGGAGAAGCCAAGGGAAACCTGGGGAAGGGAAAGGTATAACTTGGGGATCAGGTCAGCCCGGAAAGGAGGGGAAACAACATAATTTGGGTCATCAGCAAATATGCCCCAGCTACGACATCCAACCCATTCTTTCACTTTTGTACTTATCTTTCTTTGTAAAGTCTAACTCTTCAGGACTTGTATGCCATGATGGAGTTGGGAAACGACAGCAGCACAGTACAAGGACAGAGAAAGTTTATAAGACAAAAACTGGAGAGAACATGTGGAATAACTGTATAGAACATGCGGCTTCCCAGTATGGCTCTTTTTTTTTTTTTTTTAAATAGAGACAGGGTCACGCCTATAATCCCAGCACCTTGGGAGGCCAAGGCAGGTGGATGACCTGAGGTCAGGAGTTCAAGACTAGCTTGGCCAACATGGTGAAACCCTGTCTCTACTAAAAAAAAAAAAAAAAAAAAAAAAAAAAAATTAGCCAGGCATGGTGGTACATACCTGTAATCCCAGCTACTTGGGAGTCTGAGGCAAAAGAATCACTGAACACAGGAGGCAGAGGTTGCAGTGAGCCGAGATTGCACCATTGCACTCCAGCTTGGGCAACAAGAGCAAAACTCTGTCTCAAAAAAAAAAAAAAAAAAAAGAGAGAGAGACAGGGTCTTGTTCTGCAGCCTTGAACTCCTGGGCTCAAGCGATACTCCTGCTTCAGCCTTCAGACTAGCTGGGACTACAGGTATGCATCACCACACCCAGATAATTTTTTTTTTGAGACAGAGTCTCACTCTGTCACTCAGGCTGGAGTGTAATGGCATGATCTTTGCTCACTGCAACCTCCGTCTCCTGGGTTCATGTAATTCTCCTGCCTCAGCCTCCCAAGTAGCTGTGATTACAGGCGCCCACCACCATGCTAGGCTAATTTTTGTATTTTTAGTAAAGATGGGGTTTCACCATGTTGGCCAGGCTGGCCTTGTACTCGTAACATCAGGTGATCCACCCACCTCGGCCTCCCAAAGTGCTGCACACCCAGCTAATTTAAAAAAATTTTTTTTATAGACAGGATCTTGCTGTGTTGTCCAGGCTGGTCTTGAACCCATGACCTAAAGAAATCCCTCTGCCTGGGCCTCCCAAAGCACTGGGATTACAGGAGTGAGCCACAGTACCTCATCCAGCATTACTTTTTAAAAGAAAAAGTAGGAGAGAGATGGATTTCAACACAAACCCCAAACATTAAAGATATAAATATAACACAACATCCAATGTCAACATTATCTTCTTTCCCTGACCTATCTTGTCTCCAACCCCAGCACGCACAAGATCTTTCTCTATGCCCAACCTTTGTCTTCACCCTTCTCCGCTACCATTTTACCTGATTGTCAAAGCACATCTCGACTGAGAACTGAATTTTGTCAGCTACAACACCTCCACTAGGGAAAATGGCATAGATCACCAGGGAAGGGTCAGGGGCCAGTCTCGAAGTGAAGGTCAGTGAGAGAGAGAAGGAGCCTTTCAGTCCTGAAAGAGAAGAGGGAATATACAGGGAAATTAGAATGCACGTCCAACCTATCAATGGCATCTAACTGTATGCACTTTTCATTGAGCCAGTGCAGGTGGCACGGTGCAAATTACTTCTCATTTTTCTCTTTTCCTGTGATGACTGTTAATGCTCCAATTCCATTGCTTCTGTGTATAAGAATTGTTTTCTGGAATTTATTTATTTATTTATTTATTTATTTATTTATTTATTTATTTTTGAGATGGAGTCTCGCTCTGTCGCCCAGGCTGGAGTGCTGTGGCCGGATCTCAGCTCACTGCAAGCTCCGCCTCCCGGGTTCACGCCATTCTCCTGCCTCAGCCTCCCGAGTAGCTGGGACTACAGGCGCCCACCACCAGGCCTGGCTAATTTTTTTTTTGTAATTTTAGTAGAGACGGGGTTTCACCGTGTTCGCCAGGATGGTCTCGATCTCCTGACCTTGTGATCCGCCCATCTCGGCCTCCCAAAGTGCTGGGATTACAGGCGTGAGCCACCGCGCCCGGCCCTGTTTTCTGGAATTTAAAAATACCCTGTTCACTTCCAGGAAAAGCATGTACACTCACCTTTCTTCTTAGAGTTCAGGTGCTTCTGCCCCTCCATCACCAAACTTCCTTTCCCTATTAACTAAAGAAGAAAAGAAAAGAATCAACCACACACAGAAGTTATGGTAAGTTCACCTTGGACCAACTTCCAGAGCATCTCTGCATCCTTTCATGAGGAGAGGCTCCTTTCGCTGTTCAGAGCCCGGGTCAATTCCCCACCCAGCATCCACTAGCTTGACAAATGCAGGGTGCTGCCAGCGGGTCCTGGTGGCTCCTGCTGCAGTCGGAGGCCTGGCTGAGAACCACGCAGGTGGATGGGAGGAGTCTGACAGCATAGAAATTGTTCCACACCATCGATAGCTGTCTGCCATTTCTTGAAGATCTCCAAATTTTATTTTCTTATAATCCTTGTAACATAAAGTCAGCGAAAATCTATCCTCATAAGTGTTTTTTAATTACAGCTCAATTTAAAATTCAGTGGAAATAATTTCATCCTAAACTACCCTGAGCCCTTCTGACATTGAACCCTCTAGAGGGGAAATCTCCTCTCCTAACTCCCCGTTCCTGTCCACTCTCACTTGAAACAGAACTCAGTGATCTTGTTTGTAAGCAGCCTCTCATCTCACGCTCCTGCAGGGCTCCGTGGTCGGTTCCTCGGATGCCTGCCCGGCATTAGCCATTCGCCCTAACTTCACTTTTCTCCTACACCTCCCCACACTTCGGTCCTGAAGACAGAGCCCACATTATCACCTGGACTTGTTATTTTCCACCTATCTTTTCTCTTTTCGTTGTATTAGGATGATTTTTTTTTTTCCCACTTAATGACGACACTGAAACCACAGAAGCTGCTGCAATGATCCAGAGGAGAGAAAGTCTCTCATTGACTGAGAGGAGCATAAGGGAACAAAGAGGCTCCAAGCCATCAAACCTGAGGTTTCCATTCTACTTCCTGACTGTCACCAAGGTGACCAGGAAAGCTGCTTATCCTTATACACTGCTTTCAGGCTACCAAGTTATGATTTTATTTCCGCAATGAGGCTGCTATTGATGTGAATTTTAACCCCATATCATCTATTTGATAATATTGACCAATGAAATGTATCCTGGCTGGGCGCGGTGGCTCACTCCTGTAGTCCCAGCACTTTGGGAGGTCACGGTGGGTGGATCACCTGAGGTCAGGAGTTCAAGACCAGCCTGGCTAACATGGTGAAACCCTGTCTCACATAAATTTAAAAAAAAAAAAAAAAAAAGTATCCTGAGTCCCATGCCCTCCCCACGCTCCCTCCCAACTACCCACTTTTTTTTTTTTTTTTTTTTTTTTTTGTCCTGGCCAGCACTATTTTCTCAGGTAATTCCTCATTTTATTTTCCCACACAATTTTCCTGTGTTCCTGCTCAGAGTCTCTTTTTTCCCCCCAATGCTTTCCATCTCTTACACCTATACTGGGCCATACAGTATCTCATATCTCACATGGGAATATTAAATACTTGAAATGGCCGGGCGCGGTGGCTCAAGCCTGTAATCCCAGCACTTTGGGAGGCCCAGACGGGCGGATCACGAGGTCAGGAGATTGAGACCATCCTGGCGAACATGGTGAAACCCCGTCTCTACTAAAAAAATACAAAAAAACTAGCCGGGCGAGGCGGCGGGCGCCTGTAGTCCCAGCTACTCGGGAGGCTGAGGCAGGAGAATGGCGTAAACCCCGGGGGCGGAGCTTGCAGTGAGCTGAGATCCGGCCACTGCACTCCAGCCCGGGCGACAGAGCGAGACTCCGTCTCAAAAAATAAATAAATAAATAAATAAATAAATAAATACTTGAAATGTGCTCAGTCCAAACTGAGATACGCTTTAAGTGTAAAACACATACCAAGTTTCAAAGACTCAGTTGAAACAAGAATGTAAAATATCTATTAAAACTTTTTATATGGCTTTCATGTTAAAATGTTAATATTTTGGATATAATGGGTTAAATAAAAAATATATTTAAAATTAATGTCAACTGTTCTTTAACTTTTTTAGTGTGGCTTTAAAATTGTTTTTAATTAGATGTGCATCTGCAATTCAGACAGCCTAGGTACCCTCTCTGGCTGGCTCTTCTCATTCTCCTTCCTTCCCAGCATACTTTCACCCATCCCCGTTTCCTGGCCTCACATAGTAGGAGAAGCTGATCTCTTGGTCAGGGCTTGCATCAGCTGGGTCGATGTAATAATCCACCAGCACTTCCTGGGGCTGGCCACATTTCAAGGGGCCGTTGAGCCGGTGGATGCCAAGGAAGCTGTGGGTTGTGTTGTAGAAGGGTCGCAGGTGCAGGTAGGCATTTTGGTAGTAACGTGGCACTTGTTCCGGATTATATACTAAGTCTTCCATTTGAAACTTTCCCTGAGAGTGAAAGAGAGAGAGAGAATTTTAGCATGCACCCCAACCATAGAAACTCCATGGACTTGTTACGGTTTTCAAATAGAGCGCTTTCTCTTAAATCTTCACTGCCTGAGAATGGCATGTGGGTATTTCCTTAGTGGTCCAGCCAAGGATGGATCAAGAATCTATAAACGTAGTAGTGTGCAGCAATATTTTGGTATGTAGGAGAGTGAAAGAACGGCTGAATTATAGTTACTAAGTGAGGGGAAATTGTGGGTGATGTATCTTCACAGATACTCCTGGGATAGATGAACATGACTTAGATTATATAGAAATCAAAGATTGTATTTCAGGGATAAGAAAACTAGGTACAGAAGATACTAAGATTGAAAAATAACTATTTTTGAGTAATTGAGTGATGCCTAGAGTAAAGAAAGAGTCAAATTAGCCACAAGGCAACTAGTATATGTTTACTTAAGTCCTGTGGTTGAACGATCTCATTAATGGCTCCAATTCCTCACACATACCCTGCACCCTTCAAGATCAACATCCGTTAGCCTGTAGTCTTCCAGTACCCTCCTAGTCTGACTGTGGGCCCACTGTGTGATTTGTTGGGAATGGGATGTTAACATATGCAATGTATACAGGTTTGAAAAAGCCCTGAACATCAGCTTTTGCACTTGCACCTCATCACTGCCATAAGAATATACCCGGGCTAGCTGGCTCCTGCATGAGAGGTATGTGGAACACCAGCCTACGGCCAGCCGATCTGCAGACAGGTCTGGAAATCGAAATCAGCAGAGCTGCCTGGCTGAATGCCCCAGATGCACAAGCAGTGAATGCTTTGTGTTGCATGATACTGAAGTTTTTAGCTGTTTGATAAGAAGCATTGTTGCGGCAGTTCATAATTAATACTTATAAGTTATCTAGAATCTAGAGTTCTCTTGTTTGCTGTTTTTATTAAGTAATGAGGGGAAGGGAAGGGGAAAAAGAAAGAGAATGACTGAGTCACCTTTTCCTCCCTACTCTAACTTCATATATAGATAGGATCAGATAGAGATGGGGGTAAGTTAAAAGATGTAATAATAGAAATAGTAGTTTTCATCTCGGTAAGGACTATTTATCTGATTGATATTAAAAACAGAAAGAATCTAAGGAAAACTTTTTGTCAACGGGGGAGCAGGACTTGTCAGTGAGAGAGATGTAATTCCAAGCAGAGAGGAGGATAGGAAACAGGAAAATTCTGAAGTTTTCCTTCAGGGAAGCCTTACTTTCTAGGAAGCTGGTCCTCCATCCATGCTTACCTCCAGAGAAACATCTGCCCCATTCCAACTGGATGTATCCACCGTAAAGGGAGCCAGGCCATTGTTGTCAGTAACCAGGGTCTGGTTGAAGGTTCCGTTCATGCCATAAATCACCAGAAACACTAGATGGTTCTTGAGGAGGGAGTCATCATGGCCCCTAACTCTTATCTGAAGGACAAACGTCATTAGGGATTAGAATTAGGTTTGGAGTAAACTTGAGTATGAAGTGAAGTGGAATATTAGGTTGGTGCAAACTAATTGCGGTTTTGGCACTAAAAGTAGTAACAGAATTTCTAAGAATACATTTCAGGGAAGAGTCCTGAAAAAGATAAATGTGATTCTAGCTTTTGAACTAGGATCTGTGAAGAAGTGAAAAACAAACAGAAGTAACAGCCCAGGGCAGAGCTAGATTTGCCCGGTGGCTAATGAAACTTTAGGGCTCTTCGTTTGCACAGGCTCCTTCAAACTTTCTGCACACTGTTTTTGGTTTGTTTTTTCTCTCCTTCCTTCCTTTCTTTTTTTGAGATGGAGTCTCCCTCTGTCACCAAGGCTGGAGTGCAGTGGGACGATCTCGGCTCACTGCAACCTCTACCTCCCGGGTTCAAGCAATTCTCCTGCATCAGCCTCCCAAATAGCTGGAACTACAGGCATGCACCACCACACCCAGCTAATTTTTGTAGTTCTAGTAGAGACAGGGTTTCACCATGTTGGCCAGCTCGTGATCCACCCACCTCGGCCTCCCAAAGTGCTGGGATTACAGGCATGAGCCATTGCGCCCAGCCTATTTTGCTTTCTTTTTCTTAAAGAGAATCCCCTACCCTCCCAAACTGTGTAATCCTTAGGCTCTAGAAATAATTTGCACCCATCCTTGGTCTGGAGAAATGATAACTGAGGAATAAATGCATCTCTATATGTGCAATATTACTGTGTGGACCAGTTGTACAGGAAGTAAAGAAAGATAAGCTGAATGAGGAGGAAATTCAGTTAGATATCAGAAAGAAAACACTAACAAAGAAAATTTAATTATTTATTTAGCTTCTTTTTTTTTTTGAGACAGTCTCACTCTGTCGCCCAGGCTGGAGTGCAGTGGCATGATCTTAGCTCACTGCACCCTCTGCCTCCTGGGTTCAAGCAACTCTCGTACCTCAGATTCCCAAGTAGCTGGGATTACAGACATGCGCCACCATGCCTGGCTAATTTTTGTATTTTTGGTAGAGACAGGGTTTCGCCATGTTGGCCAGGCTGGTCTTGAACTCTTGGCCTCAAGTGATCTGCCCACCTCAGCCTCCCAAAGTGCTAGGACTACAGACGTGAGCCACTACACCCTGCCAGGAATTTAAAAATCTCTAAAGAAAATTGCTGATCGGACACAGTGGCTCACTCCTGTAATCCCAGCACTTTGAGAGGCCCAGGTAGGCAGATAACCTGAGGCTGGGAGTTCGAGACCAGCCTGACCAACATGGAGAAACCCCATCTCTACTAAAATACAAAATTACGTGCCTGTAATCCCAGCTACTTGGGAGGCTGAGGCTGAAGAATCACTTGAACCTGGGATGTGGAGGTTGCGGTGAACAGAGATCACGCCATTGCACCTCCAGCCTGGGCAACAAGAGCGAAACTCTATCTCAAAACAAAAACAAAAATAAAACAAAACCAAAAAAAAAAAAAAAACCCAGAAAGAAAAAGAAAACTGCTTAAAGAGCTATACATGGCTGTCAAGGAAAATTTCATATTAACCTTGCCGAGATGCAGGAGACCAGGCTGGACGATTTCTCTAGAAACCCTGCAGCTCTTAAATACAAAGATTTAGACATTAGAAGATCAGCCCCTGGCATTAGAAAGACCCCTAAACTGGCATTAATATTCAAGGTGCTTCTCCTATGGGATTAGGGGCAGCACAGCACAGGGAGTGGAGAGTGTATACCCCGGAGGCAGGCTTCCTGGATTTGGTCATAGTTCCCACCTATTTGCTGATAACCTTGGAAAAATCACTTAGCCTCTGTTACCTGTCTCGTTACCCACAAAATGGGGCCAATATAGTGTCTGCCTCATTGCATTATTGTAAAGATTAAAGTGAATACGCGTAAAGTACTTGGAACAGCGCTAAGTTAGCTATGTGGCTATAGCTGCAGGAAGAAGGTAAGGTAGATGGTTACGCATTTTTTTTTGTCTCTGTAGAGAAAAGTTTTAACATACCTTCCCACTGAAGGGGAAATTGGGATGGTAAAAATTGCTGGTGTCTTCAAAGATCATTGATCCCATTTGTGGAGAAATGTAGATATTCTGAGTGGCATTGGCCTCCACGCCTGCAGAGGGAAACCAGACGTATAAAGATCTAGGCACCTGATAGTCTCATCTTTGTGTTTAATGTCAAGTCTCTGAGAGAATGGTGGCAGAGGGATGAAGTTGAATGTATTTCTGGCCAAAGATCCAAACCAACTTCGCCTCCCCAGTCTTTTGGAGAAGTATGTAGTATTTCTTATAGACGGCAACATGGGATCTGGCATTTCCCCTTGACTGGGAACCAGGAACAAGGTACCACCCAAACACTCAAGAGGGGAGGTCTTGTATCCTTGGAGTAATTATCTGTCCCTGGGACCAGCCCTTTTTATTTCGCTTTTCTTTTCTTTTCTTTTTTTTTTGAGACAGTCTCGCTCTGTCTCCTAGGCTGGAGTGCAGTGGCCTGATCTCGACTCACTACAACCTCTGCCTCCCGGGTTCAAGTGATTCTCCTGCCTCAGCCTCCTGAGTAGCTGGGACTACAGGTGTCCGCCACCACTTCTGGCTAATTTTGGGGTTTTTTTGTTTTGTTTTTGTTTTTTTGTTTGTTTGTTTGTTTGTTTGTTTTGAGATGGAGTCTCGCTGTGTCGCCCAGGCTGGAGTGCAGTAGCCGGATCTCAGCTCACTGCAAGCTCCACCTCACAGGTTCACGCCATTCTCCTGCCTCAGCCTCCGGAGTAGCTGGGACTACAGGCGCCCACCACCACGTCCGGCTAGTTTTTTGTATTTTTTAATAGAGACGGGGTTTCACCGTGTTAGCCAAGATGGTCTCGATCTCCTGACCTAGTGATCCGGCCGTCTCGGCCTCCCAAAGTGCTGGGATTACAGGCTTGAGCCACCGCGCCCAGCCTAATTTTTGTATTTTTATTAGGGATGGGGTTTCACCGTATTGGCCAAGCTGGTCTTGAACTCCTGACCTTGTGATCTGCCCACCTCGGCCTCCCAAAGTGCTGGGATTACAGGCTTGAGCCACCACGCCCAGCCTCTTTCACTTTTCTTAATGAGCCAAGGAGTACCCTACTTACCTGTCCCTTCCTCCACAACAGTAGCCACAATGTTGATTTGATGGTTGTACGCATATCCAATAAGGTCAAAGGTGGCCATGTCCACAGGTGCTGAGAAGCATCCTGTTTTGTCAGTCTAGTGAGGCGATCAGAGACAGAGATAGAGAGCAGATGAGGAATATAATCTCTACGTCCATTTTATAACGTTCTGTAGAAGGAAATAATTTCTCATCTCCACACTTTAGTTTCTAATATAGAAAAACTCTCCTCCAACATGAACTACACACTTGCACATAGATAATCATGAAATGACTTTGAAGCTTCAAGATTTGGGAAAGGGAAAAAGAAATGACTTCAAAACTGGAAAATTGTGTCTTACAGGGGTTTAGGTAAATTTCTTGGTTCCAAGGAAGACTCTAAAAGACTCCCTGTTGAGGATAAAGATCGCTGCTTTGTTCTTTGGAACTGGGATAATAATTCTGGGAAATGATTTCTACTTTGGGCTGTTTACCACTTTTCTAGATTGTTGCCTTCTTACTCTTTAGGACATGTGGATAGGTTCTTTTTTTGGGGGAGGGGGTGGGAGGGGCAGAGTCTCGCTTTGTCACCCAGGCTGGAGTGCAGTGGCACCATCTCAGCTCATTGCAACCTCCGCCTCCCAGGTTCAAGCGATTCTCCTCTCTCAGCCTCCGAGTAGCTGGGATTACAGGCGCATGCCACCATGCCCAGCTAATTTTTTGAATTTTTAGTAGAGATGGGGTTTCACCATATTGGTCAGGCTGGTCTCAAACTCCTGACCTCGTGATCCGCCTGCCTCTGCCTCCCAAAGTGCCGGGAGGACAGGCTTGAGCCATCACACCCGGCCGATATGTTCCTTTTTTACCTGTCATTTACTCACCTGTCCAGAGAAGTTCCTGCATTTGTCAGGTAGCTGTTCCCGTTCCACCTGTCGATACCAGTAAGTATGTGCCTTCTGACACACAGATACCTGCACTGCCCCTAGCATGGGCTTTCCATAGGTGTACCTAACCAAGAAAAGCATGAGGGGTCAGAGTTGGGAAATTCCACTCGAGATCCGGCTCTTCCTCCGAACACCACTTCTCTCTTCTCACACTCCAGCCTCTGAAAGAAAGCTCTGACAGTCCAGGCCAGTGTGGTGGCTCATGCCTGTAATCCCAAAACTTTGGGAGGCCGAGGCAGGTGGATAACTTGAGGCCAGGAGTTCAAGACCAGCCTAGGCAACACGGCAAGACCCTGTCTCTACTAAAAATACAAAAATTTGCTGGGCATGGTGGCTCACACCTGTAATTCCAGCTTCTCCAGGAAGATGAGGCAGGAGAATCGCTTGAACCCAGGAAATGGAGGTTGCAGTGAGCCGAGATCGCCCCACTGCACTCCAGCCTGGGTGACAGAATGAGACTCTGTCTCAAAAAAAAAAAAAAAAAAAAAAGAAAGAAAGCTCTGATAATCCTACCTTTTCTAGCCCTCTTTTCCTTCCCTACTTTACTCAGTCTTAGAGTAGATCCACTCCACAATTAGCACCATCTTAAGAATGAAAACAGTATCTTTCTTTCTCCTGATCCCTATTTATCTATGGGATTCAATATTGTGTCTTGTAAAGACCAAATCAATACTGTCTGAGTGAGCAGTGGGAAAAAAAAGAGCAGAAACACAACTATAAAATACGTTATTGGCGGGGCGCGGTGGCTCACGCCTGTAATCCTAGCACTTTCGGAGGCCGAGGCGGGTGGATCACCTGAGGTCAGGAGTTCAAGACCAGCCTGGCCAACATAGCAAAACCCCGTCTCTACTAAGAATTCTAACATTAGCCAGGCATGGTGGCGTGTGCCTGTAATCCCACCTACTCAAGAGGCTGAGGCAGGAGAATCGCTTGAACCCGGGAGGCGGAGGTTGCAGTGAGAGGAGATCACATGATTATACTCCAGCCTGGACGACAAGAGCAAAACTCTGTCTCAAAAAAAAAAGGTTCTGGGATAAGTCATGACTCTGAATTACACAAAATACCCCAAGTTTTGGCCCCCCTATAATCCCTTTCCCCATGTAATTCCCTCATCATATCTCTTGATGCATCTTTAATCTCCACCAGATCTCAAGCTTCTGCTCTTACCTACAACAAATTTTTACTAAGAAAGATTCCTGCACCGTTGATAACTCCTTGGGTTCCACCACTTCCACCTTAAACTTCGGCAGCACTGAAGAGAGTAAAAGGAGAAATGGAAAAAGAATTGGAGGAGGACGCAGTCAGATAGGCAGTGAGCAGAGGGGTATAAACACAGTGAAAATTAAATTAATGGATCTAATGAAGGAGGCATTATTTAGGTAGAATTCTCCTAAAGTCATTAGCTGGTTTAGCATTGATTCAAAAATGAATACATAATCCTTTCCCAGAGTAGATTTTACTCTACCTTTGCTGATTTTAAGATGAGATTATACCCAGTACTTTGGCTTGTCCATTCCCCCACCTACCATATTCCTCCACACTGAAAGTGCCAAAGGTCTTGCCCTCAGCCACTGCCACAGTGTAGGTGCCCAGCATTGCCTCTGGTGCCAGTTGGAAGGACAGGTCTACAATGCCTTGCTCAGGTGCCACTTCCAGCCACTGTGCAATCCTGTTGCTGTTTGGATCCTGTCCAACAGAGAAACTGCATGATGTGCCTACCTGTTCACTTCCCACTCTACCCTGCAAAACGCAGGTAAAGAAGCAAAAGGCAGGTAAAGAACCCCACCCATTGTTCAAGACCCCTGTGATCTGTGTCCAGGAAGAGTAGCTCCCTATGTTATTTATAACTTTCTTTATGACTGAATGAGGTAAATACTTCTATAGATCCAGCCCCCATTTGGGAGGAAATTTTGTAGATTTTAATGATCACACTGAGTCCTCTGAAGTGTTATCTCCAGTTTTAGAAAGTAGGACCCGGGATGTCATTTACAAAGAATGTTTACTCTGTTTCTGGTCCCTATTAGGGGACAAGGCTGAGGAAATTGATTGTAAGATACCTAAAAAATGGGTGATTGAATGGAAAAATGGAGGAGATATTGTGGAGAAATCACCCTCTAGATCCTTTCCTTTAAAACACTTCTCACAGGTGTTTATGTTATCATGTACCTATTGAGAATGCCTATGGCAAGGGCTGTTACCTTAGACTAAGGGGAGTACAGAACCAAGCCTGGTTAAGTTGGCTGGGCACAGAGAAGTTAGGGGAATGAGAGAGCGGTGTAGTCATTACAGAGGCTGGTGTTCTTGTCTACTGAAATGTAGTTGTGAGAGACCAGGAGGGCAGAGGCGAGAGAACAGGCACAACTTAGGTGGATGTGGGTGCTCGGTGCTGGGCAGTCATGGGGCTCTGGGCCAAGATCTCAGAGTTGCTTCTGTCTTCAAGGTTTACCACCAAATTCTCATTCTTCCTCTTCCACAACTGACAGAGAAGAGAAGGAAACTTCCACTTACCTGTAGTTCCACCATGGAGTACTGAAAAGGAAAACGAGATAATGCGGGTTAAAGAAGGGTGACAGCAGTAAGAGTAAGTTTGCTGAAAGCAAAAGTTCACAAATAATTCTTCATTTCCCTCTTGCCCATTTCTTCATTTCTTCCTTTCTAAATGGCTCTTTTGTGCCCTGAAAAGAATAACAATGGGGGCACAGACTTCTCGGGAGGGAAACAAGGCAGAAGGAGGGGAAGAGTGGGGGCAGGAATCTCAAAGGAATTGCCAGTCTCCAAAGATCTGAGGAACTGGAGCATCAGACCAGTCTCAGTGCCCTGTGACTGAGCTCTTGCACAAAAAACATGCCTAAAAGAAGTATTAGCACCAGTGGGTTCCCCAATGTTTAAACCTTTTCTTGGTAGCCAACCATCTCCTGGCCTCTTCCTTTACCATCTAAATGCATGTGGGCAGGAACCTTACTTTCTTTTCTTTCTTTCTTTCCTTTTTTTTTTTTTTTTTGAGATGGAGTCTTGCTGTGACACCCAGGCTGGAGTGCAGTGGCGCGATCTCGGCTCACTGCAAGCTCTGCCTCCCGGGTTCAAAGGATTCTCCTGCCTCAGCCTCCTGAGTAGCTGGGATTACAGGTGCCCACCACCACACCTGGCTAATTTTTGTATTTTTTTTAGTAGAGATGGGGTTTCACCATGTTGGCCAGGCAGGTCTCGAACTCCTGACCTCAGGCGATCTGCCTGCCTTGGCCTCCCAAAGTGCTGGGATTACAGGTTGAGCCACTGTGCCCAGCCCAGGAACCTTACTTTCAAGCAATGCAAATAATTATTTTTAAAATTGTTTGTAATAGTTCCATTGGAGAATCACGTATCAGTTTCCTCAAGACAGTAGTTGCTAAAAAGATGCGTGAGATTGAAAGCTGGAATTTAGTGAATAGCAGGAGAGGGACTCAGAGAGAGTGCAAAGGTATTCAAAAGAGAAGACCAGTTAGGATCTAACTTGGAAAGAAGAGAATGAAATCAAGACAGTGCTTGATTTTTTTATTCTTGGGCCAAGTACCATGTGATGCCAACCAGTGAAGAAGCTGAACCACTAAATACAATTATCAGCCTTGATATTAGGGATAATGGCAATTCTTCAAAAAAAAAAAAAAAGTCAAAAAATAAGGAGATATAAGGATCAAAATGAACTAGGACTTCCACAAACCTGGGCTATATAAACATCAGGAGGAGAATATCACTAAGATTCTTATAGATTTCCATAAAGTCAAAACAAAACAAACAAACAAAAACACTTCTTTAGGCCAGGCACTGTGGCTCACACCTGTAATCCCAGCACTTTGGGAGGCTGAGGAGGGTGGATCACCTGAGGTCAGGAGTTCAAGACCAGCCTGGCCAACATGGTGAAAACCCATCTCTACTAAAAATACAAAAATTAGCTGGACATGGTGCCACACACCTGTAACTCCAGCTACTCCGGAGGCTGAGGCAGGAGAATCACTTGAATCCAGATAGTGGAGGTTGCTTGAACCAAGATCATGCCACTGCACACCAGCCTGGGCGACAAAGTGACTCAAACACAAAAGACAAAACAACAACAAAAAACACTTAGATAACAAAGTACTTTTCTCACACAGAGGATCAAGAATCAGGAAAGACATCAGTTGGCCAGAAATAGGCTCTGGAAGAAAATAAGTGTTTCACGAGGAAAGTAGCATTTCTGAGACCAGTCATGGTGGCTCACGCCTGTAATCCCAGCACTTTGGGAGGCTGAGGTGGGCAGATCACGTGAGGTCAGGAGTTTGAGACCAGCCTGACCAACATGGTAAAACCACATTTCTACTAAAAATACAAAATTAGCCAGATGTGATGGTACGTTCCTGTAAACCCAACTACTTGGGAGGCTGAGGCGGGAGAATCCTTTGAACCCAGGAGGTGGAGGTTGCAGTGAGCTGAGATCCCGCTACTGCACTCCAGCCTGGGCAACACAGTGAAACTCCGTCTCAAAAAAAAAAAAAAAAAAAAAAAAAAAGGAAAATAGCATTTTCGACTGAAAGTTGCCTGGAGTTTCTGAATAACTGAGTACAGCAATCAAGTTAGACAGGGTTAGTTAATATCAGGCTTACTTTACTTGTTTGGGGATAAAATATTGTGCTGTGTAAATGAAACTGACTTTGCAAAATTAAAACTGAGGAAATTATGACAGTCAAAGGAATCAGACTTAACCGACACTATCTTGCTTCTAAGCCGTTCCACTCGTCTCACCTTAGGTACCCCCACTACACCCCCCATCAGCAGGAAGAAGCCAGAGCAATCGACAGGCTTTTCCCATCTTCAGAGCCCACACCTTAAGATTAAGGTATTATAAAACCCAAAGGGAGGAACTGAAGCCGCCTTTGCAAAATTATAACTGAGGAAATTATGAAAGTGAAAGAAGTCAGACCTAACCAACTCCATCTTGCTTCCAACTTTGAAGCTGTCCTTGTGGATTCCTGGGTGTAGGCCAAACTAACTTTGGGAAGGAATTCAGTTCATGGTTTGACTCTGAAACAAAATTGATAACAGCCCTTTCCCAATAAGACCCCCTTCTTGCCTGGGGTCCAGTCTGTCTTTGCAGGACTAACAAATTAGCTACAAGATTAGAAATTACAGTTTAGGGATCATGCAGCCTCGGCTCCAAGAGTCTGAACGTCCTCAAATTGCTCCTGGGGATAGTATCACTATAGTAAAACCTAAAATCAGTGCCTGAGATGTTTTCAGACCCTGCATTCTGGATCAGCTGACATCACCCAGACCAGTAATCTGGCTCAACCAGTTCTGCCATCCCGCCCGCCCGGGAGGAGGAAGACAGCAAGAAAACCTCACTTTAACCATCTATGACTCCATCTCCAACCTGACCAATCAGCACTCCCCACTTCCCAAGCCCCTGCCTGCCAAATTATCTTTAAAAACTCTGATTTCCAAATGCTCAGGGAGACTGATGTAAGTAACAATAAAACTCCAGTCTCCCGCACAGCTGGCTCTGCGTGAGTTACTCATTCTTCATTGCAATTCCCCTGTCTTGATAAATCGGCTCTGTCTAAGCAGCAGGCAAGGTGAACCCACTGGGTGGTTACAAAAACACAATTTTTATTCCAGCTTTCTTGGTAAAATTCCTTTTGTTAATCTCGGTGTTTCAACTGAATTTGGAGGGAGGGCTTGGCTAGAGAAATAGAGCGGGGAGGAAGGAATAATTTTACAAGAGAAAGAGAACCTGACTGTCGAAATCAGAACACCTGGAAGTAATCCCGCATCATTTGAGCAAAGGAAATATATCGTAACGGGGTAGTGAATGAGATCAACCCTGAGGGTAAGTGAGTCTAAAATAGTGCTGCTGCCGGCCACACTTTGAACCCGGCACTTCCTTGTTGCAGCTCTAGAGAAAACAGTCTGTTAAGAAATAAGTACTCAGACCAGGTGCGGTGGCTCAGGCCTATAATCCCAACACTTTGGGAGACTGAAGCGAGAGAGCCCAGGAATTCAAGACCAGCCTGGGCAACAAGGTGAGACCCCCATCTCTACAAAAAATAAAATAATTAGCCAGGTGTGGTAATGCACACCTGTGGTCCCAGCTACTGGGGAGACTGAGGTGGGAAAATTACTTGAACCCGAGGCAGAGTCAAAGCTGCAGGGAGCCATGACTGTGCCACTGCACTCCAGCCTAGGCGACAGAATGAGACCTTGTCTTAAAATGTTAAAAAAAAAAAAAAAAAAAGTAAGAAATAAGTACTCAACATTATACTGAACTCCTACAAAAGAAAAGCTACAGGTGATGGGAAGAAGGAACTAAAAGGAAATCTATATTGGGAAAGACAGTAGCGTGTTAGGGCATTACTAAAGAAAGCAGGGTGTCTGGGAGATAAGTATCTCAGAAGCATGTAGAAATGACACGTGTTCCAATTTGAGATCAAACCTATTAAAAGACTTATGATTCTAGGGATGGGGAGTCCAAGGAAAAGTCAAATATTCGCTAAATGTTGCTACCTTTTAACCTTTGGCATATATTTATTTAATGTTGCCTTAAGATAATTATCTATTTTGTAAATTATTTTGCCTCATAGAAACAGAGGGGAAGTGGACATTCTCCTTTTTGCCTTAAAAAACAAAAACAAAAACAAAACAAAACAAAAAAAACTTTTTTCAGTCCTGAAGAGAAGCTCTTGAAGTTTGTGAAAACTCTTAAAATGAAAGGAGGCTGAGCTACAGCTCTTGTCTGTAATCCCAGCACTTTGGGAGGCCGAGGTGGGTGGAACACTTGAGGTCAGGAGTTTGAGACCAGCCTGGCCAACATGGTGTAACCCTGTTTTTACTAAAAATACAAAAATTAGCCAGGTGTGGTGGCGCGTGCCTGTAATCCCAGCTACCCAGGAGGCTGAGGCAGGAGAATTGCTTGAACCCAGGACGCAGAGGTTATAGTGAGCTGAGGTCACGCCACTGCACTCCAGCCTGGGCCACAGAGCGAGACTCTGTCTCTAAATAAACAAATACATAAAATAAAATGACAAGGAGAGTAACCATCTCTCAAGAACCTGATTGATGTGTAGATACTGAAGCTGAGAACTGGTTACCTCTGCTTATTCCTAGGCTGATTTAGGCTAGCTTGCTGAGGCTAGTCCAGCACTTCCAGTCCCACACGCACAGCAGTCTCCAACCCAGAGGGCCTTGCCTTGCCAAACCCAGGCTGAGAGGACTTCCGCCTTGGAGAGAATCTCTCATCTTTTTCCCTATTCTCTCAGTCTGCACCACTCCCTTTCCTCCTCCCAACTCACCTTGTCGTTCACTGGAACAAAGTTGCTATCCATGGTGACAATGCGGAAATACACTGGAAGGGAACAGGCATCGTTAGCAAAGGGGCTGTTTCCTGGCTCAGAATTTTCCTTTTTTTTTTTGAAACAGGGTCTCACTCTGTCACCCAGGTTGGAGTGCAGTGGCACAACCATGGCTCACTGCAGCCTCAAACTCCTGGGGTCACCCCAGCCTCCGGAGTAGCTGGGACCACAGGCAGGCGCCACCACACTCAGCTAATTTTTGTAGAGACGGGGTTTCACCATGTTGGTCAGGCTGGTCTTGAACTCCTGACCTCAGGTGACCCACCTGCCTTTGGCCTCCCAAAGTGCTGGGATTGTAGGCGTGAGCCACCGCACCCGGCCTCGTGCTCAGAATCTTTCCTCCATCCCTCCTCCTTCCTCACACGTGCTCTGAGTCAGCAAAACCCCAACAGGTGTTACTTTTTTACAAAACCTACTCTGAGAGTGAGGTAAAGCCCAAACACAGGCCTGGAGCTCAGGAGGCAGAGCAAGAGGCAGAATAGAAGCCTCCACTGACCACCCTCCTCATCCCCCACAGGAACACCAGACTGAACAACTGTCCACACGAAACAGCACCGTCAGAAGAACCAAAAATCAGGTGAGTGATCACACTGCCTGGTTTTAACTTCATATCACTGAAAGAGGCACTGAAGAGGGTAGAAAAGACACACTTGAATTGCTGATACACCCCCCGCCCCCATCCCCCAGCGGTGACTGTGTGGCACAGAGACAGAATCGATGAACTTGGGGGAGGGAGAGCACTTCAGTGACTGTGGGACTTGGCATTGGAACTCAGTGCTGCTCCATCACAGGGGAAAGCACACAGGGCAGAACTCAGCCAGCGTCCATGGAGGGAGCATTTAGACCAGCCTCAGCCAGCAGTGAATTGCCCGTCCCAGCAGTTGGGAGCTGAGTTCCGATTAGCCCCTGGGGCTCCGAATAGTCAGCAGTGATAGCTGCGCGGTACTTGTCATGGACCTCGGGTGAGACTCAGAGACACGCTGGCTTCCAGTGGTTCAGCACGTTCCCAGCTGTGGTGACTATGGGGAGGGGCTCCTTCTACTCGAGAAAAGGAGAGGGAAGAGTCAAGGGGACTTCGCTTGTAGCTTAGGTAGCAGCTCAGCCACAGTGGGGTAGAGTACCAAGCAGGCCCTTGGGGTCCCCAGTTACAGGCCGTGGCCCTTGGATGGCATTTCTGGACCTGCTGTTGGTCAGACGAGCACTTACTGCTCTGAAAAAAGAGTCCCAGGCCAGGCACCATCACCACCAGCTGACTAAGAGCCCTTGAGCCTCGAGAGAACACTAGAAGTATCCGGGCAGTACTCGTCGTGGGCCTGGAGTAGTTAGTGGTGGCCACAGGGAGAGACTCCTCTGTGGAAAGGGGAAGGAAGAGTGGGAAGGACTTTGTCTTGTGGCTTTGGTGTCAACTCAGCTGCAGTAGAACAGAACACCAGGTAGATTCCTCAGGTTTCTGACTCTAGGCCCTGGCTAGCAGATAACATCTCTGGACCTTCCCAGGGTCATGGGGAACTCACCACCCTGAAGGGGAGGACAACAAGCGTGGCTGGCTTTGTCACCTGCTGACGGTAGAGCCCTAGGGCCTTGAGCAAACATAGGCAGTAGCCAGGTACTGGCCTAAAAAATACAAAAAAGTAGCCGGGTGCGGTGGCGGGCGCCTGTAGTCCCAGCTACACGGGAGGCTGAGGCAGGAGAATGGCGTGAACCCGGGAGGCCTTGGGTGAGACACAGGACAGTGCTGGCTTCAGATATGACCCAATGCAGTCCCAATACTGGTGGCCACAGGGGTGCTTGTGTCACCCCTCTCTCCAGGCAGCTCAGCACAAAGAGAGAAACTGTTTGTTTTGGAGAAAGTAAGGGAACAGAACAAGAATCTCCACTTGGTAATCTGGAATTCTTCCAGATCTTATCCAAGACCATCAAGGAGGCACCTCTATGAGCCTTCAAGAGCCACAGAGATACTGAGCATGGGGTCCTCCCTAATGCAGATGCACTGCAGAGTCCAGAAACTTAGATTGCAACACCCAGGGCCCTTCAAATACCTGGAAAGTCTGCCCAAGAAGGACAGGTACAAACAAGTCCAGAATACAAAGACTACAATAAATACCTAACTCTTCAATGCTCAGACACCAATGAACATCCACATCAAGACCATCTTGGAGGCCAGGCACGGTGGCTCAAGCCTGTAATCCTAGCACTTTGGGAGGCCGAGACGGGCGGATCACGAGGTCAGGAGATCAAGAGCATCCTGGCTATCATGGTGAAACCCCGTCTCTACTAAAAAATACAAAAAAGTAGCCGGGTGCGGTGGCAGGTGCCTGTAGTCCCAGCTACACGGGAGGCTGAGGCAGGAGAATGGCGTGAACCCGGGAGGCGGAGCTTGCAGTAAGCGGAGATCGCGCCACTGCACTCCAGCCTGGGCGACAGAGAGAGACTCCGTCTCAAAAAAAAAAAAAAAAGGGGGGCCATCTTGGAAAAAATTACCTCACCAGATGAACTAAATAAGGCACCAGCAACCAATCTCGGAGAAACAAAGAGAGTGATCTTTCAGATCAAGAATTCAAAATAGCTGTTTTGAGGAAACTCAACAAAGTTTTAGATAACACAGAGAAGGAATTCAGAATCCTATCAGATAAATTTAACAAAGAGATTGAAATAATATTGAAAAATCTAGCAGAAATTGTGGAGCTGAAAAAAATCAATTCACATACTGACCAACACATTAGAGTGTCTTAACAGTAGAATAGATCAAGCAGAAGAAAGAATTAATAAGCTTGAAGACAGGCTTTTTAGAAATACACAGTCAGGCTGGACCTGGTGACTCACACCTGTAATCCCAAAACTTTGGGAGACCAGGGCGGGCAGATTACCTGAAGTCAGGAGTTCGAGACCAACCTGGCCTCAAAACCCCATCTCTACTAAAAATACAAAAATTAGCTGGGCCATAGTGGCACGCATCTGTAATCCTAGCTACTCCGGAAGCTGAGGCAGGAGAATCCCGGGAGGTGGAGGTTGCAGTGAACCAAGATCGCGCCACTGCACTCTAGCCTGGGTGACAGAGGGAGATCCTGTCTCAAAAAGCAAAGCAAAAAAAAAAAAAAAAAAAAAGACCAATCTGGCCAACATAGTGAAACCCTATCTCTACTAAAAATACAAAAATGTGGCTGCGTGTGGTGGCTCACATGTGTAATCCAGCACTTTGGGAGGCAGAGGCAAGGCAGGCGGATCACCTGAGGTCAGGAGTTTGAGACCAGCCTGGCCAACATGGTGAAACCCTGTCTTAAAAGTACAATAATTAGCTGGGCATGGTGTCAGGCGTCTGTAATCCCAGCTACTTGGGAGGCTGAGGCAGGAGAATTGCTTGAACCCAAGAGACGGAGGTTGTAGTGAGCTGAGATTGCGCCACTGTACTCCATCCTGGGCGATAGAGTGAAACTCCTTTTCAAAACAAAACAAATAAAAATACCCAGTCAGGGGAGAAAAAAGAAAAAGGAATGAAGCATGCCTACAAGATCTATAAAAATAGCCTCAAAAGGGCAAATCTAAGAGGTATTGAATTTTGGCCGGGCACAGTGACTCACACCTGTAATCCCAGCACTTTGGAAAGCTGAGGCAGGTGGATCACCTGAGGTCAGGAGTTCAAGACCAGCCTGGCCAACATGGAGAAACCCCGTCTCTACTAAAAATACAAAATTAGCCAGGCATGGTGGTGCAGGCCTGTAATCCCAGCTACTCGGGAGGCTGAGGCAGGAGAATCACTTGAACCTGGGAGGCAGAGGTTGCGGTGAGCTGAGATCATGCCATTGCACTCCAGCCTGGGGAACAAGAGTGAAACTCCGTCTCAAAAAAAAAAAAAAGAGGTATTGACTTTAAAGAGGAAGTAGAGAGAGAAATGAGATGGGAAGTTTATTCAAAGTGAAAATAACAGAGAACTTTCCAAACCTAGAGAAAGATATCAATATTATTATTATTATTATTTGAGATAGTCTTGCTCTGTTGCCCAGGCTGGAGTGCAGTAGTGTGCTCTTGGCTCACTGTGACCTCCACTTCCCTGGTTCAAGTGATTCTCCTGCCTCAGCCTCCCCAGTAGCTGGGATTACAGGCATGGGCCACCATGCTTGGCTAATTTGGTATTTTTAGTAGAGACGGGGTTTTGCCATGTTGGCCAGGCTGGTCTCGAACTACTCACCTCAGGTGATTTGCCCACCTCAGCCTCCCAAAGTGCTGGGATTACAAGCATGAGCCACCAAGCCCAACTGAGAAAGATATCAATATTAAGTACAAGAAGATTATAGAACACCAAGCAGATTTAACCCAAATGAGTCTACCTCAAGACGTTTAATAATCAAACTCTAAAACATCAAGGAATTTAAAATAAAAAAATCCTAAAAGTGCAAAACAATAGACGTGGTGGCTTACGCATGTAATCCCAGCACTCTGGGAGGCCGAGTGGGGAGGATAACTTGAGGTCAGGAGTTGGAGATCAGCCTGGCCAACATGGCGAAACCCTGTCTCTACTAAAAATACAAAAATTAGCCAGGCATGGTGGTGCTCACCTGTAATCCCAGCTACTCAGGAGGCTGAGTCAGGAGAATCACTTGAACCCAGAAGGCAGAGGCTGCAGTGAGCAGCCATTTATTACATTCTAGCGTGGGCAACAGAATGTGACTCCATCTCAAAAAAACAAAACAAACAAAAACAAAAATTAGCCAGGCATGGTGGTGCACCCCTGTACTCCCAGCTACTCGGGATGTTGAAGCACAAGAATCGCTTGAACCCAGGAGGCGGAGGTTGCAGTAAGCCGTGATCCCACCACTGCACTCCAGAGCCTGGGCAACAGAGGGAGACTCTGTCTCAAAAACAAAAAACATTCAGTAACATTTCTATATGCCAACAGGGAACAATCTGCAAAATAAATTAAGAAAGATAATCCCATTTACAATAGCTATAAATAATATAAAATACCTAGGAATAAACTTTACCAAATAAGTGAAAGATCTCAACAATAAAAACTATAAAATACTGATGAAAGAAATGGAAGAGGATGCACAAAAACATGAAAAAAGATTTCATGTTTCTGGATTGGAATAATTGATATTGTTAAAAGTCCATACGACTTAAGGCAATCTACAGATTCAATGCAATCCCTATCAGAATACCAATGACATTCTTCACCGAAATTCTACAACCTAAATTTTAGGAATATTGTTAAAAACAATTGTAAGGCCGGGCGCGGTGGCTCAAGCCTATAATCCCAGCACTTTGGGAGGCCGAGACGGGCAGATCACCAGGTCAGGAGATTGAGACCATCCTGGCTAACACGGTGAAACCCCGTCTCTACTAAAAAATACAAAAAAACTAGCCGGGCGAGGTGGCGGGCACCTGTAGTCCCAGCTACTCGGGAGGCTGAGGCAGGAGAATGGCGTAAACCTGGGAGGTGGAGCTTGCAGCGAGCTGAGATCCGGCCACTGCACTCCAGCCTGGGTGACAGAGCGAGACTCCATCTCAAAAAAAAAAAAAAATTGTAAAATTTTTATGGAACCACAAAAGACCTAAAATAGCCAAATCTATTCTGAACAAAAAGAACAAAACTGGAAGAATCACATTATGTGACTTCAAATTATACTGCAAAGCTATAGTAACCAAAACCGCATGGTACTGGAATAAAAACAAACACATAGACCAATGGAACAGAATAGAGAACCCAGAAACAAATCCACACGTCTACAGTGAACTCATTTTTTATAAAGGTGACAAGAGTATACACTGGAGAAAGGACAGGCTGTTCAATAAATGGTGCTGGGAAAACTGGATATCCATATGCAGAAGAATGAAACTGGACCCTCATCTCTCTCCATATAGAAAAATCAAGCCAAATGGATAAAAGATTTAAATCTAATACCTCAATCTATGAAACTATTATAATATAAGAAAACCTTGGGGAAACTCTCCAGAACATTGGTCTGGGCAAAGATTTCTTGAGTAATACCCAAGGATCACAGGAAACCAAAGCAAAAATGGACAAACAGGATCACATCAAGTTAAAAAACTTCTGCACAGCAAAGGAAACAATCAACAAAGAGACAACCCACAGAATGAAAGAAAATATTTGCACACTGCCCATCTGACAAGGGATTAACAACTAGAATATATAAGGAGCTCAAACAGTTCTATGGGAAAACATCTAGTAATTAGATTAAAGAATGGGCAAAAAGATCTGAATAGACATTTCTCAAAAGACGACATACAAATGGCAAACAGGTATATAAAAAAGGTGCTCAAATCATTGACTGTCAGAGAAATGTAAATCAAAACTACAATGAGATATTATCTCTTCCCAGTTAAAATGGCTTTTTTCCAAAAGACAAACAATAATAAATGCTGGTGAGGATGCGGAGAAAAGAGAACCCACATACACTGTTGGTAGGAATGTAAATTAGGACAACCACTATGGAGAACAGTTTGGAGGTTTCTGAAAAAAACTAAAAATAGAGCTTCTGTATAATCCTGCAATCCCACTGCTAAGTATATATCCAAAAGAAAGGAAATCAGTATATCAAAGAGCTGTCTGCACTCCCATGTTTATTGCATCAGTTTTCACAATAGCCAAGATATGGAAGCAACTAAGTGTCTATGAACAGATGATAAAAAATGTATTAAAAATGTGGTACACATACATAATGGAGTACTATTCACCCATAAAAAAGAATGAGACCCCGTCCTTTGCAACAGCATGAATGGAACAGGAGGTCATTATGTTAAGTAAAATAAACCAGACACAGAAAGACAAATTTTGCATGTTCTCACTTATTTGTGGGAGCTAAAAATTAAAACAATTGAACTCTTGGAGATAGAGAAGAGAATGATAATTTTCAAGTGTGTGGAAAAAATAAGGTAAAAGGAAAAAAAAAATTTAAAGAGAGAGAGAGAGAACAGAACGATAGTTACCAGATGCTGGGAAGAGTAGTGGTGGGCAGGGTGAGGGGTGGGGTGGGAATGGTTAATGGGTACAAAAATATAGTTAGATAGAATGAATAAGATCTAGAAATCTTGGCCGGGCGCGGTGGCTCACGCCTGTAATCCCAGCACTTTGGGAGGCCGAGGCGGGCGGATCACAAGGTCAGGAGATTGAGACCACGGTGAAACCACGTCTCTACTAAAAATACAAAAAATTAGCCGGGCGCGGTGGCGGGCGCCTGTAGTCCCAGCTACTCAGGAGGCTGAGGCAGGAGAATGGCGTAAACCCAGGAGGCGGAGCTTGCAGTGAGCTGAGATCGCGCCACTGCACTCCAGCCTGGGCGACAGAGCGAGACTCCGTCTCAAAAAAAAAAAAAAAAAAAAAAAGATCTAGAAATCTTGTAGTTTTTAGCACAATAGGGTGACTACAGTCAACAATAATTTATTGCACATTTAAAAATTAATAAGAGTATAATTGGAGTGTTTGTAATACAAGGAAATGATAAATGCTTGAGGTGATGGATACACGTGTACCCTGATGTAATGATTACACATTGCATGTGTGTATCAAAATGTCTCATCTACCCCATAAATATATATACACCAGCTATGTACCCACAAAAATTTTAAATTAAAAAAAAAACAACAACAAATCCAAACATAGTTTCTCTTCAGGGCGCCTGACTTTGAAATCTCAGAATGAAGTGCCCCTGTAAGGAAGAATGAACAAATACAAAAAAACAAAAAACAAAAAAAACCCAGTAGCTCAAGCCAAATGCCCTCAGTGCTTTCTTAGCCATTTACAAGCAGCTTGTTGCAAGGCCCAGCAACCCAATTATACTTGCCAAATTCTATTCCAGAAGAAATGTGTACTTTTGATTTAGATACACACACACAGTAGCAACCCCCACCTACTTCTCTTGCTTGTGTAACGCAGCATGTATTCAACACCTGTAATACTTAATCCCCCAGATTTTCCTCTCTTCTGCACTCCTTGTTTCTTAAGCCTCCTATCAAACCACAAATGCCCTCTTTACCCCTGTGCACAGCGGTTTCCCCAGTTTTCAGTCAAACCCCAAATATGTGATTCTTACCTTGCTGCCCTGGGGTGTAGATAGGTTTGTCAGTCTGTACGAAGGTGCCACTCCCCTGTCTCTGAATTAGAACCTTTTTCTTCTCCTCAAAGCTGATGTTATTTCCAACTCCTGACACCCGGATTGTGGCCACTTCTTCTGTGCCACCAGCAGGAGGTGGTACCTGACCAAGAAAGGGGACTTCTGGGGCGGAGTAAGGGATTGGGGGAACAGAATCAACTGGTCTCAACCCAACAGTGAGTAAAAGGAAGGAGTTGCGTTAGATGGGGGTAGCAAGGACAGAGACATAAAACAAATTACCAGGAGGAAGAATTAAGATCAGGAACTAAAGGGAGAAATCCAAGGTCAAGGAAATTGTGGGTGAGTTATAGCCGGGGATTGAGGTTGAGAAAAAATAGGTTTAGAGGCCATGGCAAAGGAAAACACAAATTATGCTTAAAGTAGATTATATTGAGCCTAGAGAGAAGAATAGGCAAGTAAGGGATTAGAGTTAGAGCAAAGGAGAACAGGCAAGTAAGGGATTCGAGTTAGGGCTGAGTCTGTGCTTACAAGAAAGGAGATACAATGTAAGTGCCTCTTCTTCAATCCAGAGTGTTCTAGCAACTTCTGGGTCTTGTCCTTGGTCTCCAGAGTAACCGTGAATTTAACATCACAGTACCCAGGGCTCAGATCCAAACAAACCTTCTGAACGGAGGGGAAGTTTAGCTGGGCTGGTAATGTCACCAGGTAGTTTCTATGAAAGGAACAGAAGGATTTCTGAAGGGCAATAATGATTCATTCACGTCAGGAAAAATTAAGCACTCTCCTAAGCGCTCAGCACGTAGCAGTGAATTAGACAGACCAAGCCCCTGCCTTCCTTATGCAGCTCATTTTCTACAAGAAGCAGAGAAACAACAACACAGTGCACAGTCTTAAACTTCTACCATCAGGAGGCCCTCACCGAGAACACACGCCGAAAGCACCAAGGAGGAAATCAGGCCTATTTCAGAAAACAGGGTACGTTTTAATATTTCTCTTTTTTAAGGCTTCCTCTTCATCCCTCAGCCTTCCTCTCTGGGTAAAGGATCCGTGGAAGCAAAGAAGAGAAAAAAGGAGGAGGAAATTAAGATAAACCAACGTGTATCTCCCCATCTCCATATAAATGTTTGAGAAAGTTCGGCAAAGAAGCCACTGCCCTAATAAACCAATTCTGACACCAAGCACTCACGGAAGTTCTTCTGCAATGGCTGGCGATAGGGCCAACATTCCTAGAAGGAGATGAGCCCACATCTTTGTGGGTGAGACAGATTTTCCAGGGTCGGGACCAGAGATCCGCTCTGCGTAGCTTTATATACGAACTCCAGGTAGGGTGTGCAGCGATGACTGATGCTTTAGTCAATCACCTCCTGGCACCTGGGACACAGGAGGACCGTGTTCCTCCTTCTCTAACCGCTGGCTTAGCTGGTGGACCAGGGTAGGGCCACTATTCACTTCTTTAAACTTGTTTCTCCCCGGAACATCTGTACTGGTTCAGCCAGTTTTGGGGGAAAACCAGAGCTGAGTATTCATAATGGTAAAGCTCTCAGAACATATTTTGAACTCCTCCCTTTTTTTCTGGTTTCATTCCAATTCCTGTTCTCATTTAATGTCCTTATTTTCTTTTATTATTCAATTAAGGTGTAGTTGGGAACACGGGTATGAGAACAGTATCAATAGAAAAGCAATAAACTTGGCCAGTCACGGTGGCTCACGCCTGTAATCCCAGCACTTTGGGAGGTTCAGGTGGGCGGATCACGAGGTTAGGAGTTCAAGACCAGCCTGGTCAACATAGTGAAACCTGTCTCTACTGAAAATTTAAAGAAAAAAAAAAAAAATTAGCTGGGCATAGTGGTGGTTGCCTATAGTCCCAACTACTTGGGAGGCTGAGACAGGAGAATCACTTGAACCCAGGAGGTGGAGGTTGCAGTGAGCCAAGATCATGCACTCCAACCTGGGTGACACAGTGAGACTCTGTCTCAAAAAAAAAAAAAAAAAAAGTTAATACTACTCAGTATTATTGTGACTGTATGGAAACAGGAACACATACAGTCCTAGAGAAAACAGAATGTGGATAACCTTTCTCACGGCAATTTCGTAATACACATCAAAGCCTTTAAGATTTGCATATTCTTTGACTCAGCAACTCTTACTCTGCAAATGTTTCTTAATGAGGAAAAAAAGGACAGCATGCATGTATGCACAAATGTATCTACACTGAGTTTTTTCACACTGTTCTTTCTTTTTTGTCTTTTATTTTGTATTTTTTTTATTTTTTTGAGGTAGAGTCTCACTTTGTCACCTGGGCTGGAGTACAGTGGCACAATCTCAACCCACTGCAGCCTTGACCTCCTAGGCTCAAGCGATCCTCCCACCTCAGCCTCCTGAGTAGCTGGGACTATGGGTGGGCACCAACACTCCTGGCTAATTTTTTTGTATTTTTAATAGAGACGGGGTTTCACCATGTTGCCCAAGCTAGTCTTGAACTCCTGAGCTCCAATGACCACTTCAGCCTCCCAAAGTGCTGGGATTACAGGTATGAGCCACCATGCCCAGCCCACAGTGCTCTTTACGATGCTAATACTTAGAAGTCACCTAAAATATAAATTAGTCTAAGTGCAGTGGCTCACGCCTATAATCCCAGTTTTTGGGAGTCAGAAGCTGGAGGATTGCTTGAGCCCAAGAGTCCAAGACCAGCCTGGGCAACATGGTGAGACCCCGTCTTTGTAACCACTCAATGGATTCACCTTGCCCGCTGCCTAGACAGAGCTGACTTATCAAGACAGGGGAATTGCAATGGCGAAAGAGTAACCACGCAGAACCAGCTGTGCGGGAGACCGGAGTTTTATTATTACTTAAATGAGTCTCTTTGAGCATTTGTGGATCACAGTTTTTAAAGATAATTTGGCTGGTAGGGGCTTGGGAAGTGGGGAGTGCTGATTGCTGAGGTTGGAGATGGAATCATAGAGGGTCGAAGTTAGATTTTCTGAATGTCTTCTGTTCCTGGGTGAGACGGCAGAACTGGTTGGGGCAGATTACTGGTCTGTGTGGTGTCAGCTGATTCCATCGAGTGCAGAGTCTGCAAAATAACTCAATTACTGATCTTACATTTTACAACAGTGATGTTATCCCCAGGAGCAATTTGGGGAGGTTCAGACTTTTGGAGCCAGAGGCTACATGACCCCTAAACTATAATTTCTAATCTTGTAGCTAATTTGTCAGTCCTGCAAAGACAGACTGGACCTCAGGCAAGAAGGGGGTCTTATTGGGAAAGGGCTGTTATCAATTTTGTTTCAGAGTCAAACCATGAACTGAATTCCTTCCCAAAGTTACTTCCATCTACGCCCAGGAATCCACAAGGACAGCTTAAGGGTTAGAAGCAAGATGGAGTCAGTTAGTTCTGATTTCTTTCACTGTCATAATTTCCTCAGTTATAATTTTGCAACGGCGGTTTCAGTCTGTATAAAACATTTCTTTAAAATTAGCTGGGTGTGGTGGTGCACGCCCGTAGTCCCAGCTACTCTGGAGGCTGAGATGGTAGGACTGCCTGAGCCCGGGGAATCAAGGCTGCGGTGAGCCATGATAGCGCCACTGCACTCCAGCCTGGGCAACAGTGAGAACTTGTCTCATTAAAATAAAATAAAATAGATAAAATAAAATTAAATAAATAAAATAAAATAAGCGAGGATGCTCTCTGGGATGATGAAAGATCACCATATACCAAACCGGCTTAAACAAAAAAGCGTTTTTGGTGACTCGAATGGATCCAACAGGAAGAATGAGCTTATGGAACCAGAGCAACTTGAAAGACTTTACAGCCTGGGATTAGAGACTTGGTGCAGCCAGGGCTGACGACTCCTCGTCTTTCTCTCTTGTGTACTTTCTCTGGTTGGCTCATTTTCTCCTACTGCACACAAGCTTTTCTTCAAGTCATAGGGAGGATGGCAGCTGGGAGCCCTCAAGCCGTATTTGTTCAGCTCCATGACGCCTAATGACAAAACTTTTCACCTATGTTATAAAATTCCTAAAGAAGAACTGTGTTCCTCCTTCTCTCACTGGCTCACCTCTGAATCAGTCACTGTAGCCAGGAGGGTTTGATAGACAGGGCCTGGGTCATTCTCCCACCTAGAGGCCAGGGTGATGGGGTCCTGTGATTGGCTACCCCTTTAGAGCCACATGAAGTTGGGGAGGGGAAATTATTCAAAGAAATCACTACAGTAGGAAATGTGTTGGTGTAAAGAGCTGGAAACTTAAAACATTAAGTCTATTACAATGCCCAATAATGAGTTTAGTTGAATAAACTGTCATGTTAATATAAAGCAATACTCTGCAGCCATTAAGAATAATGTTTTCATGAGAAGGGGCATTATTTGCAATACTAATTGAAAGGGATTGGGGCTGGTGCAGTGGCTCACACCTGTGATCCCAGCACTTTGGGAGACTGATCCATAGGAGTTCGAGACCAGCTTTGTCAACATGACGAAACCCTGTCTCTACTAAAAATACAAAAATTAGCCAGGCATGGTGGTGGGCGCCTGTAGTCCCAGCTACTCGGGAGGCTGAGGCAAGAGAATCACTTGAACCAGGGAGGCAGAGGCTGCAGTGAGTTGAGATCACGCCACTGCAGCCTGGGCAACAAGAGCAAAACTCTGTCTCAAGAATAAAAGAAAAGAAATGGGTTGGGGAAAGTGATACAAAACGACATGTGGCAAGTTCCACTTTAACTTGGAATATAAAAAGCTAGAAAGAGTGTGGCATGGTGGCTCAAGCCTGTGATCTCAATGTTTTGGGAGGGCAAGGTGGGAGGATTGCTTGAGGCCAGGAGTTCGAGACAAGCCTCGGTAGTATAGCAAGACCCTGTCTCTACAAAAAAAAAAAAAAAAAAAATTAAAAATTAGCCAGATGTGGTGTCCCATGCCCAGCTACTTGGGAGGCTGAGGCAGGAAGATCACTAGAGGCCAGGACTTCAAGTCTGCAGTGAGCCATGATTGTGCCACTGCACTGCAGCCTGGGCAGCAGAGCAAGACCCTGTTTCTAAGAATAAAAAATAAAAATAAGCTGGAAAAGTGCATTGCTCCCTCTCTGACAATAGGAAAAAGCCAGACAAACTGAAAAATTACTTTTCTTAAACCAAAAGTTGAACCTAAGAGCTGAGCTGAGCTGGGCGCGGTGGCTAACGTCTGTAGCCACTCTGGGAGGCTGAAGCAGGCAGATCACAAGGTCGGGAGTTCGAGACCAGCCTGGCCAATATGGTGAAACCCCATCTTTACTAAAAACACAAAAGAATTAGCCGGGCATGGTGGTGCATGCCTGTAATCCCAGCTACTTAGGAGGCTGAGGCAGGAGAATAGCTTGAACCCAGGAGGCGGAGGTTGCATTGAGCCGAGATCATGCCTCTGCACTCCAGCCTGGGTGACAGAGCAAGACTCCATCACAAAACAAAACAGCTGAGCTGAGGTTGCAGGTGAGCTAAGTAGCCTGAAATTCAAGGAGATACAATTCCTCATGAGCAGAGACCTGATGGGTGGAGTGTCTCATCAGTGCCAGAGCATGGGAGGCGTTTGGCCTTTCATACAGATATGCAGGAAGAAAGCAGCTACATTTTTCAAACAGTGCTAGAGGCCTGGTGCAGATTAGAGTGACTATAAGGAGCCTCTGGGTGTCACAGAAGCAAGGGAGGGCTTTACCTACCCACAGGCTCCTTTCCGTGACCTCTACCAGGTGTTCACAGGAAATACTGGGGGCCCAGCGGGAGACTAAAAAGAGCCCCCTCAGTACCATGGGCATCAAGGACCATATTTGCTCTCATTGCAGAAAAGGCCCCAGTTGCCCACGCTCCTCTCTTGAAAGCCATAAGACCCTGGGGAGGAGTGGCAAACACTATTGCTCTCAGGGCACAGGTGTTACCAAGGGAAGAGCGGGGAGGACCCTAGTCCAAGGGAGGAACAAGGAGCAATTGTGAGCCCAGAGTTCTAAGTTAATACTTTTAGAGGTCTCCTGAAACTGAAGGAGGGGCACAAAAAAAATCTTTCCCACCCAAGACCCGCCACAAATTCAAAGCAGAGTTTGGCAGCCTGGCATAAGGAGTAGGGAAATACTCATCCCCTACGGCCCAGGCATATAAACGTACCTAAGAAAGAAGATAAAGAGGGCAACAGAGAAGCACCCTGTCCCCTCACCATTACCTTAGCAAGAGCAGCAAGTAACTAAGCAGTCTGCCCTGGCAGAGGGCATGAACATGTGGAGAAATGACCTCTGTGGTGCCTGTGTGGTGTATAGAGGAGACAGGAGCTGAGGGTGGGGCACAAACATTGAGAAATCCCCAGCATTTCAGATGCCACTCTAAGCATAAGGCATCACAAAAGGAATTTGAAGCCTATGATGTACCGAAAGTAAACTTGGCAATTACAAAACCTGAATCCAGTTCACCTTTTTTTTTTTTTTTTTTTTTAGTAGAGACGGGGTTTCACCGGGTTAGCCAGGATGGTCTCGATCTCCTGACCTCGTGATCCGCCCGTCTCGGCCTCCCAAAGTGCTGGGATTACAGGCAGTTCACCTTTTAACTAGATTAACTCAATCCACCAAGCTAACTGCCTGAGAAAAGGTGTGTCCATTTCTAGTCACAAATACTATTTATCTAAATCTCTCCTGTTCTACACAAGATGTTTGGCAATCAATGAAAAATTATAAGTTGTATCAAAAGAAGAAGATGACAACAACGCCCTGTGAAGATACAAAGTAATCAACGGAACCAGGCTCAGAGCTGTCCTCCATGTTATAACTAAGAGAGAGAGACTTTAAAATGCCCTGGAGTAATATGTCAAAGGATCTCATGAAAAAAAAAAAAAGGGACAACGGACATGAGGAGAGGGTGTCAGGGGTGAATTTCAAAAGAAAGGTGGGCCAGGCACAGTGGCTCACGCCTGTAACCCCAGCACTTTGGGAGGCCGATGCAAGTTGATCACGAGGTCAGGAGATCGAGACCATCCTGGCTAACACAGTGAAACCCCGTCTCTACTGAAAATACAAAAAAAATTAGCCGGCATGGTGGCGGGCGTCTGTAGTCCCAGCTACTCAGGAGGCTGAGGCAGGAGAATGGTGTGAACTCTGGAGGTGGAGCTTGCAGTGAGCCGAGATCGCGCCACTGCACTTCAGCCTGGGCGACAGAGCCAGACTGTGCTCCAAAACAAAACAAAACAAAAACCACAAAAGAAAGGTGGAAATACTAAACATGGTAGCCTTTATAGAAGTGCCAAAAAAAAAAAAAAAAAAGATATGCAGTATCAGGCCAGGAACAGTGGCTGAAGCCTGTAATCCCAGCACTTTGGGAGGCCAAGGCAAGAAGATCACTTGAGCCCAGGAGTGTGAGACCAGCCTAGGTAACATAGGTAACATAGTGAGGAGACTTTGTGTCTATATAAAATAAAAACATTAGCTAGGTGTGGTGACTTACATCTGTAGTCCCAGCTACTTGGGAGGCTGAGGTGTGAGGATCGCTTGAGCCCAGGAGGTCAAGGTTGTAGTGAGCTAAGATTGCACCACTACACTCCAGCCTGGGTGACAGAACAAAATCCGGTCTCAAAAAAAAGAGAGAAAATGCAGGATCAGAGATGAGCAGCTCTTTCTTCAGGCTCATTAATAACCTTGACAATACGAATATAGCTGAGGAAATAATCGATTGCCTTGAAGTTAGGTCAATAGAAATTACTCAACCAAACACAACAAGAAAAAAGAGTGAAAATCATTCGAATTCTTTTCAAATAATTTGAATTTTTATAGCACTTGAAGAGTATTTAAGTGCTGTAAAACAATATCAAATGGCTTAGCATACATGTTATCAGAATCTTGGAAGGAGAAGCGAGAAAGAACAAGCAGAAGACATTTTTGAAGATATAATAGACGAGAATTTTCCAAAAATAATGAAAGACATCAAAAAACAGATTCAAGAATTATAGACAATTTCTCCATGTTTCCCCTAATTCACACACACTAGGCACACACATACATGCACACACCAAACCTCTTGGTTGGGTTGTAAAACTTGCGATGGTCTCTGGAGGCTCTGTTTGATTTGGACACGGGGAAAACCAGTATATTCAATTGAGTTTTGGGTCACTCTACCACTCTACATAAATTCCATAAACATTTTTTTTTTTTTTTTTTGGAGACAGGATCTCGCTGTGTCTCCCACGCTGGAGTACGGTGGCGTGATCTCAGCTCACTGCAACCTCCACCTCCCAGGTTCAAGAGATTCTCCTGCCTCAGCCTCCTGAGTAGCAGGGATTACAGGCATGTGCCACCACACCCGGGTAATTTTTGTATTTTTCGTAGAGACAGGGTTTCACCGTGGCCTCCCAAAGTGTTGGGATGACCGATATGAGCCACCGCGGTCTTGTTTTCCTTGGTTCCCATCACTCTTCCTGCTAAGAGCAGTCGCCCAGGTCCATGAACACCCACTCCCCTGTAGGTGGTGAGCACCCCTCCAGCAAGAGTTGCTGACTCCCCTTTCCCACTTCCATCAGTCAAATCGGTCCACCAGTGATTTTTACCTCTTCTGATCTATTTTAAAATCTATTTAAATGCAGCTATCAGCCAGATAATTTGTCTGGAATTTGGTGGGAGGAAATGTCCAGGGTTTAATAATCTCCCAAAGTTAGGTTGCATAAAACCCTACTGTTGACATCTCATGGGGTGCATATGGGCGAAATGGAGCCGTGTGGAAGGCTATTCTGTAAAGGGGCTAGCGTGCTTGGATTTGTTCTGGGTATCAGAATCCCGACTTGAGAATTTTTGCTTATACAGACACCGTAATATGTTACCTCGAAGGCTTCTTACACTTCAACCTTTACTGTAAATAACACAAGTATTTCTGGAGTAAGAATTACGTCAATTATATATTATCTTATCTTATGCAACATATTATCTTAGGCATAACTATAATATATATATACATATATACACACACACACACATATATATAGTTTTTGTTTGTTTGTTTGTTTTTTGAGACAGAGTTTCACTCTTGTTGCTCAGGCTGGAGTGCAATGGTGCGAACTCAGCTCACCACAACTTCCACCTCCTAGATTTAAGTGATTCTCCTGCCTCAGCCTCCCAAGTAGCTGGGATTACCGGCACCCTCCTCCACCACCACTCCCGGCTAATTTTTTTTTTGTATTTTTGGTAGAGATGGTCAGGCTGGTCTCGAATTCCTGACATCAGGTAATCTACCCCCCTTGGTCTCCCAAAAGTGCTGGGATTACAGGTGTGAGACACCACGCCTGGCCTATAATATATATTTTTAATTATTATCCAAGGGTACTGACATAAATTTCCAATTTATTCCTGCCAAACAATTAGTGATGATAACTGCCAATCAGTACAGCTAAAGAAAATGTTTTCATTCTGGTGTATTTGGGGTTCTTCTTTCTTTATATTATCCCAGCCTTCCTCACTCACTTCTGTGTATTTTGTATTTTGTTCCACACCATTCTGCTCAAGGATATTATTTTCACATTTCCAGATTATTTCTGTTTTTCACAGGTAGTCTTTGGTCTTACGACTGCGAATACTTTCTTTGACTATTTTGCTTTTCCATGAAGGGCTTTCCAAAAAGCTATTAGCCCACTTTACTTGGTAACCTCCCAGGAGACAGCTTAGTCCTGTCTGCTAAGGGATGCTGTTCTCAGCAAGTCAGTTTTCTGCTCTCCTCACTGCAAGGGAGGCCAGAGGAGAAGGGCCTGTTTCTGTTCCACCCAGGACTGTTGATTTGAGGTTCTACCTCCAGAGAGCAGGAGGCTAATCAAACCAAGACACAACATTAAGGAAAAGAAAAGAACAAGCAGAATCTGGGGCCACTCCTTGCTTGCCACTGTTTCCTCCCTCCTCCTTACTAATTACAGGCTTCACCCTAGTCCCTTTTCAAATTCATTCAAGTGAATATGCGATGTACCAAAGTTTGCATATGAATGCATCAAGGAAAATAAGGGTGCCACCCAGCCCCACCCATGCTTAGACAGCACATGAACCAACATTTGGCTTCCTAAAGTCAGAAATGACAGAAAACTGAAAGTTCATGTTAAAAGAGGGAAAAAAGAAACATGGAGATCACATGCTCAGATTATACCTAGGGAGAAAAGCTTTTTTTTTCCCAACAAATATTTATTGAACACTGTTATGGGATAAATTGTATCCCCCTCACAATTTGTACGTTGAAGTCCTAACTCCTAGGATCTCCAAGTGTGACTTAATTTGGAAATAGGGTTCAGCCTGCCCTGGAGATTTTGGACTTACCAGCCTCCACAATCATGTGAGCAAATTATAAATCTCTCAGGGTGTGGGGCAATATATAATATATATAAACAAGCAAACTATATACATATATACAAACTATATACATATATATGTATATAGTTTACTTGTTTTTTTATCTGAAGAAACCTGACTATGCAAACCTTCAGCATGTTAAACATTATAGGAACCATATCTGAAGATATTTTCTTTGACTTCAAGGGAAACATTTCAGAACATAAGATATTCACATATGAAAAGTCCAATAACAAAATACTAAAGAAATGCTACTGAATAACATATGACTGAATCCCTAAAATGTGCTACTGATGATAAATATGACTCATTTTAGAGGACTATAAGCTGGGTTACAGTTGTCAGAAAAAGTTTAATTGCATGTAAATCAGCAAGTAACTGAGAAGTTTCAGGGAACCTCTTTCATCCAGGTGTTTCTTATGCTTTTATCCTTCTTACTCTTCTAACTTTAAATCCTTCTTACTCTTCTAACTTTAAATCTTTCAAAGAAACAAAAATCTCTCTTTCTTCTTTGAAGGACAGGGTCCTTCTCCCTTAGTCCTAGCCATAACATTTCCTCTAAGACACTGCCTTGTCTATACTAAGCCGTTTATCTGATTTTTCTGAATTAGATGGTACTATTTTGGGGGGTGGGAGAGAGGAGGAGAAGTAGTAGAACAGATGGAAGTGCTTCCTGTAAAGTATAAACTGTTTCAGAAAAAGAAATCTATGAAAGGGTTGATGGGCGAAAGGAACAAAAGATTTCCTTAAAATTCAGCAATATTTGGCACATAGTAAGCATTCAATACATTTTTGTTGACTGCCTTAAAAGAATAAGTAAGAAATAAATTTTTCAAAGCTAGATATTTAGATAAAACTATATAATGTCACCAACCACTATCTTATTACTGTGGTAATAAGACGTTAGATTTACTAGACAAATACTTTGTTTTATTTTATTTTTCTTTATTATTATTATTTTTCTTGAGAAGAAGTCTTGCTCTGTCGCCCAGGCTGGAGTGCAATGGCATGATCTCAGCTCACTGCAACCTCCGCCTCCCAGGTTCAAGCAATTCTCATGCCTCAGCTTACCAAGTACCTGGGATTACAATGGCACAATGTCAGCTCACTGCAACCTCTGCCTCCTGGGTTTGAGAGATTCTCCTGCCTCAGCCTCCTGAGTAGCTGAGATTACAGGTGCATGCCACCACTCCTGGCTAATTTTGTATTTTTAGTAGAGACAGGGTTTCTCCATGTTGGTCAGGCTGGTCTCCAACACCCGACCTCAGGTGATCTGCCTGCCTTGGCCTCCCAAAGTGCTGGGATTACAGGGTGAGCCACTGATCACGAGGTCAGGAGTTTGAGCAGCCTGGCCAAGGTGGTGAAACCCCGTCTTTACTAAAAAATACAAAAATTAGCTGGGCATAGTGCAGGCGCCTGTAATCCCAGCTACTCAGGAGGCTGAGGCAGGAGAATCACTTGAACCTGGGAGGCAGAACTTGCAGTGAGCCGAGATGGTGCCACTGCACTCTAGTCTGGGTGACAGAGCAAGACTCCAACTCAAAAAAAAAAAAAAAAAAAAAAAAAAGATAGGAATCAAGTGACTTGAATTATGAGAAGCAGGAACTGATATTAAGTTTAGCTTGAAATACTCCAAAAACGTGATTTCAAAGGGCAAACATGTTGAACAGAAGAATTTCAGGAGTTTAGATGTGTACTTGGAAAATAGTATTCCTACTAGGATTCATTGAAAACTTGCTATATAATACCATAATTTTAAATATATATATATTAAGATTTTTAATGTTGATAAAGGTGTAATAAAATGTGTACCTAATAAACTGATGGTACAGTTCTGTTGCAATCTTTTCATATTAATTTTTTAAATTGTGGTAAAATATACATAACATAAAATGTATCAGCTAAACCATTTTTAAGTATACAGTTCAGTAGCATTAAGTATTTTCACATTGTTGTACAACCATAACCACCATCCGACTCTAGAACCTTTTAAAATATTTTTTGAACACATGAGGTCTCACTCTGTTGCCCAGACTGGAATACACAGTGGCACAATCATAGCTCACTGCAGCCTTGAATTCCTGGGCTCAAGTGATCCTCCCACTTGGATCATAGTGGCTTTTTCAGCAAAATGTTATTTTTCTTCTCTAGAAATCAGGATACATGGACACATGTTCTGCTATGCAGCTCTGTACTTTTTTTTTTCTTTCTTTCTTTTTTTTTTTTTTTTGAGACGGAGTCTCGCTCTGTAGCCCAGGCTGGAGTGCAGTGGCCGGATCTCAGCTCACTGCAAGCTCCGCCTCCCGGGTTTACGCCATTCTCCTGCCTCAGCCTCCCGAGTAGCTGGGACTACAGGCGCCCGCCACCTCGCCCGGCTAGTTTTTTGTATTTTTTAGTAGAGACGGGGTTTCACCTTGTTAGCCAGGATGGTCTCAATCTCCTGACCTCGTGATCCGCCCGTCTTGGCTTCCCAAAGTGCTGGGATTACAGGCTTGAGCCACCGCGCCCGGCAGCTCTGTACTTTTTAAGCAAGACAAATAAATAACTTGTACTCTCCTGAAAATACCAAAAATACCAATTTTATATAACGTAGGGTTCTTTTGAAGGCTACTTGAAAATTATATGAAACCATAGGAAACAGCATCACTTGATACTGACATGATAATATATTATTGTTATAGGTCTGATGTAAGTCCTGTGCTCCTTTTTTAGGTTTTGCTATATTCTACCAACAGTCTCTTCTGAATTTATTTTTTTGTTTTATTATTTAGATTTATTTCATAATCATAAACTTAACTCTGCAATCTGTTGGGAACAGGCCCCAAAAGTGGCCATAAACAAAATCTCTGCAGCACTGTGATATGCTCATGATGGCCTTGATGCCCATGCTGGAAGGTTGTGGATTTACCAGAATGAGGGCAAGGAACACCTGGCCCACCCAGGGTGGAAAACTGCTTAAGGTGTTCTTAAACCACGAACAATAGCATGAGCAATCTGTGCCTTAAGGACATGCTCCTGCTACAGATAACTAGCCAGACTCATCCCTTTATTTTGGCCCATACCTTTATTTCCCGTAAGGAATACTTTTACTAAATCTTACGACTGGCTTGCTGTCAATAAATATGTGGGTAAATCTCTGTTCAAGGCTCTCAGCTCTGAAGGCTGTGAGACCCCTGATTTCCCAGTCCACACTCTATATTTCTGTGTGTGTGTCTTTAATTCCTCTAGCGCTGCTGGGTTAGGGTCTCCATGACCGAGCTGGTCTTGGCAGCAATCCCGCTAGGCACAGAAGGGAATAAGGAACACATGGAACCCAAAGGGAACTGCAGTGAGAGCATAAAGATTCTAGGATACTGCAAGCAAATGTGGTGGAGGGTGCTCTCCAGAGCTGCGGAGGAATGCTCCGGTGGTTAAGATTTTAAAAAAGTCAAACTTTAATTAGAGTTGTCCACAGTCAATGGTGATCTTGCTGGTCTTGCCATTCCTGGACCCAAAGTGCTCCATGGTCTCCACAATATTTTTGCCTTCTTTCACCTTGTCAAAGACCACATGCTTGCCATCCAACCACTCAGTCTTGGCAGTGCAGATGCAAAACTGGGAGCTGTTTGTGTTGGGTCCAGAATTTGCCATGGATAGCCAGGACCTATATGCTTCAGGATGAAGTACTTGTCATCAAATTTCTCCCCATAGATGGACTTGCCACCAGTGCCATTATGGCGTGTGAAATCACCACCCTGACACATAAACCCTGGAATAATTCTGTGAAAGTAGGAACCCTTACAACCAAATCCTTTCTCTCCAGGGCTCAGAGCACAAAAGTTTTCTACTGTCTTTAGAAACCTGTCTGCAAACAGCTCGAAGGAGACATGGTCCAAGAGCTTGCCAAGTAGCTGGGACTACAGGCATGTGCCACAACCTCTGGTTAAATTTTTTTTTTTTTTTTTGGTATTTTTAGTAGAGACGGGGTTTCATGTTGACCAGGAGGTCTTGAACTCCTGACCTCAATTGATCTGCCTGCCTCGGCCTCCCAAAGTGCTGGGATTACAGGTGTAAGGCACCATGCCCAGCCAGCCCCTGAATTTCTGTAATACTTTCTTTACCACTCACGTTGACACCTAATTTTATACTACCTTGCAAATTTGTTTTTTAATTGTTCATAAGTATTTTTCCTTCTCTCCATAACCCAACAGGCTAATAAAGACAGAGATTGTAGGGCCAGGCGCAGTGGCTCACACCTGTAATCCCAGCACTTTGGGAGGCCAAGGAGAGTGGATCACCTGAGGTCAGGAGTTCAAGACCAGCCTGGCCAACATGGTGAAACCCCATCTCTTCTAAAAACACAAAAATTAGCTGGGCGTGGTGGCAGGCACCTATAATCCCAGCTACCTAGGAGGCTGAGGCAGGAGAATCACTTGAACCCATGAGGCGGAGGTTGCAGTGAGCCAAGATTGCGGCATTGCTCTCCAGCCTCCAGCCTAGGCAACAAGAGCAAAACTCTGTCTCAGACAAAAAAAAAAAAAAAAGAGATTGTCACTTATAGTTTTTTTATGGTCCTTCAGTACAAAGGAGGGAAATTCTAGGAGAGCCATTTGTTTAATACTGGTTATGTTCCACACACTACTAGGATTATTTAACTCTCTTAAAGAAAAACCTATCATTGATTATCTTTTGCAGATATAAACATTGGTGTACAGAGAGGTTAATTTGCCCACTATTACAGAACTAGGATGTGGCAAAGCTGAATTTAGAACCAATTCTAATTGAAGTTTGCTTACTATCAAATGTCAAATGATTAGGCTAGGATTATTAAAGACTATTGTGCAAATAATAGACTTGATTGGTCTTACTTATTGCTTGACTTCATGGCAAACTCCCTTAACTGGGAAATCTGCATAGATCTGCTCTGGGAATAATATGTTTATGTTGTCAAGAGTTAGGCCTGTTCAACCCAGAGTAGGAGCATTATATTTCATGCTCTCTGGCAGAGATGCTTTACATAAAGTGATCTAGAATTCCTCTGCTTACACATACACTGAATATATAAATATTTATGACCTGTGCCCAGTAAATACGTATTATTTTCGACTGGCTGATCTTGGTGTGTATTTTCACTTAAATGGGTTTTCCTGTAGAATTAGGTATAAAGTGGGGAATATAATGAAATGAAAATTGCTTTGGAAATACTGAATTGGCAGACTTTATGCTTTCGTTATGATCTCATATTCTAATTATACCAAAAATGGATTTTGATTACAATCCCCAAGTGTGTGTTCAAATATTCAATGGATTTTTATTGAACTGGTACAAATGACTTTTCTTTTTGATACATTATAGTCCCTAGATGTTAATTAGATTTGGCAATTCTTTAATCCTACTACACCCCTACGATGATGCAACTATCCTTCACTAGATCTAGTGTCACTCAGGTCAATCCATGACTACTACTGCCTTGTGAAAGCAAGGCATTATTATTTATTTATTTATGTATTTATTATACTTTAAGTTCTAGGGTACATGTGCGCAAAGAGCAGATTTGTTACATAGGTACACATGTGCCAGGCTGGTGTGCTGCACCCATCAACTTGTCATTTACATTAGGCATTTCTCCTAATGCTATCGCTCCCCAAGCCAACCACTCCCCAACAGGCCACAGTGTATAATGTTCCCCGCCCTGTGTCCATGTGTTCTTATTGTTCAGTTCCCACGTATGAGTGAGAACATGTGGTGTTTGGTTTTCTGTCCTTGCGATAGTTTGATGAGAATGATGGTTTCCAGCTTTCTCCATGTCCTTGCAAAGGACATGAACTTATCCTTTTTCATGGCTGTGTAGTATTCCATGATGTATATGTGCCACACTTTCTTCATATTATTATTATACTTTAAGTTCTAGGGTACATGTGCACAATGTGCAGGTTTGTTACATATGTATATGTGTGCCATGTTGGTGTGCTGCACCTGTTAACTCGTCATTTACATTAGGTATATCTCCTAATGGTATCCCTACCGCCTCCCCCAACCCCATGACAGGCCCCAGTGTGTGATGTTCCTCACCCTGTGTTCAAGTGTTCTCATTGTTCAATTCCCACCTGTGAGTTAGAACATGTGGTGTTTGGTTTTCTGTCCTTACAATAGTTTGCTCAGAATGATGGTTTCTAGCTTCATCCATGTCCCTACAAAGGACGTGGACTCATCCTTTTTTATGGCTGCATAGTATTCCAAGGTGTATATGTGCCACATTTTCTTAATTTAGTCTATCATTGATGGACATTTGGGTTGGTTCCAAGTCTTTGCTATTGTGAATAGTGCAGCAATAAACATACATGTGCATGTGTCTTTATAGCAGCATGATTTATAATCCTTTAGGTATATGCCCAGTAATGGGATGGCTGGGTCAAATGGTATTTCTAGTTCTAGATCCTTGAGGAATCACCACACTGTCTTCCACAATAGCTGAACTAGTTTACAGTCCCACCAACAGTGTAAAAGTGTTCCTATTTCTCCACATCCTCTCCAGCATGTGTTGTTTCCTGACTTTTTAATGATCACCATTCTAACTGGTGTGAGATGGTATCTCATTGTGGGTTTTTTTTTTTTTTTTTTTTTTTTTGAGACAGAGTCTCGCTCTGTCTCCCAGGCTGGAGTGCTGGAGTACAGTGGCCGGATCTCAGCTCACTGCAAGCTCCACCTCCCGGGTCCACGCCATTCTCCTGCCTCAGCCTCCCGAGTAGCTGGGACTACAGGCGCCCGCCACCTCGCCCAGCTAGTTTTTTTTTTTGTATTTTTTAGTAGAGACGGGGTTTCACCGTGTTAGCCAGGATGGTCTCTATCTCCTGACCTCGTGATCCACCCATCTCGGCCTCCCAAAGTGCTGGGATTACAGTCTTGAGCCACCGCGCCCGGCCCTCATTGTGGTTTTGACTTGCATTTCTCTGATGGCCAGTGATGATGAGCATTTTTCCATGTGTCTGTTGGCTGCATAAATGTCTTCCTTTGAGAAGTGTCTGTTCATATCCTTTGCCCACTTTTTGATGGGGTTGTTTGATTTTTTTCTTTTAAATTTGTTTAAGTTCTTTGTAGATTCTGGATATTAGCCCTTTGTCAGATGGGTAGACTGTAAAAATTTTCTCCCATTCTGTAGGTTGCCTGTTCACTCAGATGGTAGTTTCTTTTGCTGTGCAGAAGCTCTTTACTTTAATTAGATCCCATGTGTCTATTTTGGCTTTTGTTGCCATTGCTTTTGGTGTTTTAGTCATGAAGTCCTTGCCCATGCCTATGTCCTGAATGGCATTGCCTAGGTTTTCTTCTAGGGATTTTATGGTTTTAGGTCTAACATTTAAGTCTTTAATCCATCTTGAATTATTTTTGTATAAGGTGTAAGGAAGGGATCCAGTTTCAGCTTTCTACATATGGCTAGCTAGTTTTCCCAGCATCATTTATTAAATAGGAAATCCTTTCCCCATTTCTTGTTTTTGTCAGGTTTATCAAAGATCAGATGGTTGTATATGTGTGGTATTATTTCCGAGGGCTCTATTCTGTTCCTTTGGTCTATATCTCTGTTTTTGTACCACTACCATGCTGTTTTGGTTACTGTAGCCTTGTAGTATTGTTTGAAGTCAGGCAGCGTGATGCCTCCAGCTTTGTTCTTTTGGCTTAGGATTGTCTTGGCAATGTGGGCTCTTTTTTGGTTCCATATGAACTTTAAAATAGTTTTTTTCCAATTCTGTGAAGAAAGTCATTGGTAGTTTGATGGGAATGGCACTGAATCTATAAATTACCTTGGGCAGTATGGCCATTTTCACAATATTGATTCTTCCTATCCATAAACATGGAATGTTCTTCCATTTGTTTGTGTCCTCTTTTATTTTGTTGAGCAGTGGTTTATAGTTCTTGAAGAGGTCCTTCACTTCCCTTGTAAGTTGGATTCCTAGGTATTTTATTCTCTTTGAAGCAATTGTGAATGGGAGTCCACTCATGATTTGGCTCTCTGTTTGTCTGTTATTGGTGTATAGGAATGCTTGTGATTTTTGCACATTGATTTTGTATCCTGAGACTGCTGAAGTTGCTTGTCAGCTTAAGGAGATTTTGGGCTGAGATGATAGGGTTTTCTAAATATACAATCATGTCATCTGCAAACAGGGGACAATTTGACTTCCTCTTTTCCTAAGTGAATACCTTTTATTTTTTTCTCTTGCCTGACTGCCCTGGCCAGAACTTCCAATACTATGGTGCATAGGAGTGGTGAGAGAGGGCATCTGTGTCTTGTGCCGGTTTTCAAAGGGAATGGTTCCAGTTTTTGCCCATTCAGTATGATATTGGCTATGGGTTTGTCATAAATAGCTCTTATTATTTTGAGATATGTCCCATCAATACCTAGTTTATTGAGAGTTTTTAGCATGAATGGCTGCTGAATTTTGTCAAAGGCCTTTCCTGCATCTATTGAGATAATCGTGTGGTTTTTGTCTTTGATTCTGTTTATATGATGGATTATGTTTATTGATTTGCATATGTTGAACCAGCCTTGCATCCCAGGGATGAAGCCAGCTTGATAGTGGTGGATAAGCTTTTTGATGTGCTGCTGGATTCGGTTTGCCAGTATTTTATTGAGGAATTTTGCATCGATGTTCACCAGGGATATTGGTCTAAAATTATCTTTTTTTGTTGTCTCTGCCAGGCTTCGGTATCACGATGATGCTGGCCTCATAAAATGAATTAGGGAGGATTCCTTCTTTTTGTGTTGATTGGAGTAGTTTCAGAAGGAATGGTACCAGTTCCTCTTTGTACCTCTGGTAGAATTGGGCTGTGAATCCATCTGGTCCTGGACTTTTTTTGGTTGGTCTCTTTTAATTATTGCCTCAATTTCAGAACCTGTTATTGGTCTATTCAGAGATTCAACTTTTTCCTGGTTTAGTCTTAGGAGGGTGTATGTGTCTAGGAATTTATCCATTTCTTCTAGATTTTCTAGTTTATTTGCATAGAGGTGTTTATAGTGTTCTCTGATAGTAGTTCGTATTTCTGTGGGATCAGTGGTGGTGATATCCTCTTTATCATTTTTTATTGCATCTATTTGATTCTTCTCTCTTTTCTTCTTTATTAGTCTTGCTAGCAGTCTATCAATCTTGTTGATCTTTTCAAAAAAACCAGCTCCTGGATTCATTGATTTTTTTTTTTTTTTTTTTTTTTGAGATGGAGTCTTGCTCTGTCACCCAGGCTGGAGTGCAGTGGCACCATCTCGGCTCACTGCAGGCTCCACTCCCACGTTCATGCCATTCTCCTGCTTCAGCCTCCCGAGTAGCTGGGACTACAGCTGCCCACCACCATGCCCAGATAATTTTTTGTATTTTTCGTAGAGATAGGGTTTCACCGTGTTATCCAGGATGGTCTCTATCACCTGACCTCATGATCCACCTGCCTGGGCCTCCCAAAGTGCTGGGATTACAGGCGTGAGCCACTGCGCCCGGCTTCATTGATTTTTTGAAGGGTTTTTTATGTCTCTGTCTCCTTCAGTTCTGCTCTGATCTTAGTTATTTTTTGCCTTCTGCTAGCTTTTGAATGTGTTTACTCTTGCTTCTCTAGTTCTTTTAATTGTGATGTTAGGGTGTCGATTTTAGATCTTTCATGCTTTCTCTTGTGGGCATTTAGTGCTATAAATTTCCCACTACACACTGCTTTAAATGTGTCCCAGAGATTCTGGTATGTTGTGTCTTTGTTCTCATTGGTTTCAAAGAACATCATTATTTCTGCCTTCACTTCGTTATGTACCCAGTAGTCATTCAGGAGCAGGTTGTCCCATTTTCATGTAGTTGAGCAGTTTTGACTGAGTTTCTTAATCCTGAGTTCTAGTTTGATTGCACTGTGGTCTGAGAGACAGTTTGTTATAATTTCTGTTCTTTTACATTTGCTGAGGAGTGCTTTACTTCCAACTATGTGGTCAATTTTGGAGTAAGTGTAATGTAGTGCTGAGAAGAATGTATATTCTATTGATCTGGGGTGGAGAGTTCTGTAGATGCCTATTAGGTCTGCTTGGTGCAGAGCTGAGTTCAATTCCTGGATATCCTTGTTAACTTTCTGTCTCGTTGATCTGTCTAATGTTGAAAGTGGAGTGTTAAAGTATCCCATTATTATTGTGTGTGAGTCTAAGTCTCTTTGTAGGTCTCTAAAGACTTGCTTTATGAATCTGGGTGCTCCTGTATTGGGTGTATATATATTTAGGATAGTTAGCTCTTCTTATTGAATTGATCCCTTATCATTATGTAATGGCCTTCTTTGTCTCTTTTGATCTTTGTTGGTTTAAAATCTGTTTTATCAGAGACTAGGATTGCAGCCCCTGCCTTTTTTTGTTTTCCATTTGCTTGGTAGATCTTCCTCCATCCCTTTATTTTGAGCCTATGTGTGTCTCTGCACGTGAGATGGGTCTCCTGAATACAGCACACTGATGGGTCTTGACTCTTTATCCAATTTGCCAGTCTGTGTCTTTTAATTGGAGCATTTAGCCCATTTACATTTAAGGTTAATATTGTTATGTGTGAATTTGATCCTGTCATTCTGATGTTAGCTGGTTATTTTGCTCATTAGTTGATGCAATTTATTCCTAGCATTGATGGTCTTTACAATTTGGCATGTTTTTGAAGTGGCTGGTACCTGTTGTTCCTTTCCATGTTTAGTGCTTCCTTCAGGAGCTCTTGTAAGACAGGCCTGGTGATGACAAAATCTCTAAGCATTTGTTTGTCTGTAAATAATTTTATTTCTCCTTCACTTATGAAGCTTAGTTTGGCTGGATATGAAATTCTGGGTTGAAAATTCTTTTCTTTAAGAATGTTGAATATTGGCTCTCACACTCTTCTGGCTTGTAGAGTTTCTGCCAGTAGATCCGCTGTTAGTCTGATGGGCTTCCCTTTGTGGGTAACTCGACCTTTCTCTCTGGCTGCCCTTACCATTTTTTCCTTCATTAAAACTCTGGTGAATCTGACAGTTATATGTCTTGGAGTTGCTCTTCTTGAGGAGTATCTTTGTGGTGTTCTCTGTATTTCCTGAATTTGAATGTTGGCCTGCCTTACTAGGTTGGGGAAGTTCTCTTGGATAATATCCTGAAGAGTGCTTTCCAGCTTGGTTCCATTCTCCTTGTCACTTTGAGGTATACCAATCAGACGTAGATTTGGTCTTTTCACATAGTCCCATATTTCTTGGAGGCTTTGTTCGTTTCTTTTTACTTTTTTTTTCTCTAAACTTTTCTTCTCGCTTCATTTCATTCATTTGATCTTCAATCACTGATACCCTTTCTTCTGCTTGATCAAATCGGCTACTGAAGCTTGTGTGTGTTTCACGTAGTTCTCGTGCCATGGTTTTCAGCTCCATCAGGTCATTTAAGGACTTCTCTACGCTATTTATTCTAGTTAGCCACTTGTCTAATCTTTTTTCAAGGTTTTTAGCTTCTTTGTGATGGGCTTGAACATCCTCCTTTAGCTAGGAGAAGTTTCTTATTACCGATCATCTGAAGCCTTCTTCTCTCAACTCGTCAAAGTCATTCTCCATCCAGCTTTGTTCCTTTGCTGGCAAGGAGCAGAAATCCTTTGGAGGACAAGAGGTGCTCTGATTTTTAGAATTTTCAGCTTTTCTGCTCTGGTTTCTCCCCATCTTTGTGGTTTTATCTACCTTTGGTCTTTGATGATGGTGACGTACAGATGGGGTTTTGGTGTGGATGTCCTTTCTGTTTGTCAGTTCTCCTTCTAATAGTCAGGACCCTCAGCTGCAGGTCTTTTGGAGTTTGCTGGAAGTCCACTCCAGACCCTATTTGCCTGGGTATCACCTGCGGAGGCTGCAGAACAGCAAATATTGCAGAACGGCAGATGTTGCTGCCTGATCCTTCCTCTGGAAGCTTCGTCTCAGAGGGGTACCTGGCTGTATGAGGTATCAGTCGGCCCCTACTAGGAGGTGTCTCCCAGTTAGGCTACTCAGGTGTCAGGGACCCACTTGAGGAGGCAGTCTGTCCATCCTCAGATCTCAAATTCCATGCTGGGAGAACCACTGCTCTCTTCAAAGCTCAGTTGAAAATGCAGTAATCACCTGTCTTCTGTCTTGCTCACTCTGGGAGCTGCAGCCTGCAGCTGTTCCTATTCGGCCATCTTGGAATCTCCATGCCACATTTTCTTAATCCAGTCTATCACTGATGGAAAAGCAAGGCATTATTTTATGGGTTTTTTGTCTGTTTGTTTGTTTGTTTTGAGATGGAGTCTTGCTCTGTTGCCCAGGATGTCGTGCAGTGGCATGATCTTGGCTCATGGCAACCTCTGCCTCCTGGGTTCAAATGATTCTCCTGCTTCAGCCTCCTGAGTAGCTGGGAGTACAAGTTCATGCTACCATGCCCGGCTATTTTTGTATTTTTAGTAGATACGGGGGTTTCTCCATGTTGGCCAGGCTGGTCTTGAACTCCTGACCTTGGATGATCCACCTGCCTCAGCTTCCCAAAGTGCTGGGATTACAGGTGTGAGTCACTGCGCCCAGCCTAAGGCATCATTTTATGAACTTAAGTTTTTCCTTCACTTTTTGGTAATTAACCACAAGACTAAATGTTGGGGTTCACTTTGGGTATAACATCCTGAGCCTCTCCATAACTTTCCAGGCACTTTTTATTTTTTACCATTGGGATACAGATTTTCCCCACAATGGATTACCTGTCCTCCAGCAATGCTCATTGTGTTCAAATAATTTTCAGTTGGTTATTCCAAGTAAATATGTCAAATAGTTTATGTTCTTGTTCCCAGTCTGTCTCTCTCCTTCTCTTTCTCTCTCTCTCTCTTTTTTTTTTCTTTTTTTTGAGATTGTATCTTGCTGTGTTGCAAAGGCAACACAGTGACTCAAGTGATCCTCCCACCTCAGCCTCCCAAATAGCTGGGCCTACAGAAACATGCCACTGTGCCTGTCTCCCATTCTCTTTTCTTGTATTAGAATTTTGTGTCTGCATATAACAAATGCAAGCAAAGGAGAAAAATCGGCTAGTCATAGTGGCTCACATCTGTAATCCCAATACTTTGGGAGACCGAGGTGAGAGGATTGCTTGAGGCCAGGAGTTTGAGATCAGTCTGGGCAACATAGGAAGACCCTACCTCTATAAAAATAACATTTTCAAAATTAACCATGTATGGTGGTGCATGCCTGTAGTCCCAGCTACTCAGGAAGGTGAAGCAGGAGAATCTCTTGAGCCCAGGAGGTTGGGGCTGCAGTGAGCTGTGATCACATCATTGCACTCTAGCCTGGACGACAGAGTGAGACCCTGTCTCAAAAAATGGTGGCAGGGGATGGGGGAGTGAGAATTTATTGGAAGAATACTGAGTTATTTCATTTAATTAAACCAAGGAAATAAATTATGGTAGAAACAAATAATAAAATTTTATGTTGCTGTTTAAAACACTGAGGTAGTAGTATACCTGCTTGTATGGCAAGATAGTCAGGATGTAATGTTAAGTTACAGAACACTGCTTATATCATGATCCCATTGGGTTAAGAAATGCTTATAAATGGATATACAAATTTTGGAAGTATATGCAAGTAAATGTTAACAGTTTACTTGCATATAACAGTTTACTTGCAGTTAACAGATTTCTCTAGGGAGTAAGGTTACCAGAACGGGAGGGGTGTCAGTGGATTTTACCTTCATTTATTCTCTTCTTGAGAACTATTTGTACACTGTGAGCTTTGGCAGCCATAGAGGTAAACCACCCAAACCTCCCTTAAGAAAACCTGCTGTAAAATGGTGCAGCTGCTATGGAAAACAGCATGCAAGTTTCCCCAAAGATGCAACTACCATATGATTCAGCTATACTACTTCTGGGTATTTATCAAAAAAAAAAAAACTTGAAATCAGGATCTTGGATATCTGCACTTCCATGTTCATTTGCAGCACTGTTCTTAGCCAAGGACTGGAAACAACCTAAAGTCTATTGACCAATGAATGAATTTAAAAATATGTAGTATATACACACAGTGGAATATTATTCAGCTTTAAAAAAGGAAATCCTGCAATATGCAACAACATGATAAAATTGAGGACATTATGCTAAGAGAATAAGCCAGTCCCAGAAGGATAAATACTCCGTGACTCCACTTATATGAGGTATCTAAAATAGTCAAACTTATAGAAACAGAGAGTAGAATGGTGGTTGCAGGAAATGGGAGGTTGCTAATCAATGGATATAACATTTCAATTATGCAAGATGAATTCTAGAGCTCTGCTGTACAATATCGTGCCTGTAGATGACAATATTGCATTAGGCACTTAAAACTCAGTTGAGTAGAACTCATGTTAAGTGTTCTTGCCACAATAAAACAATGTTAATGCATACATAATGAAAATTATTTTTTAAGTTATGTCAAAGAGAGAGAAAGAGGGAAGGATGGAAGAAAGACAGGAAGGCAGGTAGGCCTCTATGAGAAATATAGTTCCCTGGCCAGCCTCCAGCTGCTGTTTTTTTTTGTGGGGCTAGTGGGGATGGAGTCTCGCTGTGTTGCCCAGGTTGGAGTGCAGTGGTACAATCTCAGCTCACTGCAACCTCCGCCTGCCAGGTTCAAGCAATTCTCCTGCTTCAGCCTCCTAAGTAGCTGGGGTTACAAGCATGAACCACCATGTCCAGCTAAGTTTTTTCTTTTTTTCTTTTTTTGAGACAGAGTCTTGCTCTGCAGCCCAAGCTAGAGTGCAGTGGCACAATCTTGGCTCACTATAACCTGCATCTCCCAGGTTCAAGTGATTCTCCTGCCTCAGCCTCCTGAGTAGCTGGGACTACAGGGGCAAGCCACCATGCCCAGCTAATTTTTGTATTTTTAGTAGAGACGGGGTTTCACTGTGTTGACCAGGCTGGTCTTGAACTCCTGACCTCAGGTGATCGGCCTGCATTGGCCTCCCAAAGTGCTGGGATTACAGGCATGAGCCACTGCACCTGGCCATGCATGGTTAATTTTTTGTATTTTTAGTAGAGACAGGGTTTCACCATGTTGGCCAGTCTGGTTTTGAACTCCTGACCTCAAGTGATCTGCCTGCCTTGGGCTCTCAAAGTGCTAGGATTACAAGTGTGAGCCACCATGCCCAGCCAGTTGCTGTTTTTGGATCCACCTCAGTTCTCACACTGAGGCCGCTTTCTGATTTACTCTCACTCAATGACTGCACACAGTAGGAGTACTAAGTCTGAGGTACATAATACACAGCCACTGATTTAGTAAATGCATTTTTTCCCCTACTTCTACCAGGAAAAAGACTAGAAATAGTTCACATCCATGTGGGACAGACAATATTTACTTAGTTTTGTCCCAAGAATAGTATTTGCTCCTTTGATGATAAAATGTGAATCATAGGCTATTATAGTTTGGATATTTGTCCCCACCCAAATCTCATGTTGAATTGTAATCCCCAGTGCTGAACGTGGGGCCTGGCCAGTTGGATCATGGGGGCGAATCTCTCATAGCTTAGTACTGTCTTTTGAGTTCTCTCGAGATCTAGTCATTTAAAAGTGTGTGGCACCTGCCCCCGGACTTTGTTCCTGCTTTCACCATGTGATGTGCCTTCTTCCCCTTTGCCTTCTGCCATGATTGGAAGTTTCCTGAGGCCTCCCCAGAAGCAGATGCTGCTATGCTTCCTGTACAGCCTGTAGAAACGTGAGCCAATTAAACCTCTTTTCTTATAAATTACCCAGTCTCAGCCATTTCTATATAGCAATCTAAGAGAAAATTGGCACCGGGGTGAATTACTATAAAAATACCTGAAAATGTGGAAGTCATTTTGGAACTGGGTAACAGGCAGAGGCTGAAAGAGTTTACAAGGCTCAGAAAAAGACAGGAAGCTGAGGGAAGGTTTAAAACTTCTTAGAGACTGGTTCAATGACTGTGACCAAAATGCTGATAGTGATATGGACAGCAAGATCCAAGCTGCTGAGTCTCAAATGGAAATTAGGAAGAAAATTGGAGCTTATATTTAATAGGGAAGCAGAACATAAAAGTTTGGAAATTTTGTAGCCTGCCCATGTGGCAAAGAAAGAAAAAGCTTTCTCGAAAGAGGAATCCAAGCAGGCTGTGGAGCAACCACTTGCTAAAGATATTTACATAACTAAAAAGGAGCCAGTGCTAACAATCAAGACTGAAAAAAGGCCTTGAATACATTTCAAAGACCTATGCAGCAGCTCCTCCTATCACAGGCCCTGAGGCCTAGGAGGGAAGAATGATTTCATGTTTCTGTCCTGTGCAGGGCAGAGCTCCACTGCCCTGCATAGCCTTGGAACACTGCTCCCTACATCTTGGCAGCTCTAGCTCCAGCCAGGGTTCAAAGGCGCCCAAGTACAGCTTAAGCGACCACTTTGGATAATACAAGTTGTAAATGGCTTCCATGTGGTGTTAAGCCTGCCGGTACAAAGAGTGCAAGAGTGGTGAGTTCTTGGCAGCCTCTGCCTAGGTTTCAGAGGATGTATGGAAAAGCCTGGATGTTCAGGCAGAAACCTACTGCAGCAGTGGAGCCCACATGGAGAACCTCTACTAGGGTAGTGCAGAGGGGAAATGTGGGATTGGGGGCCCCACATGGAGTCCCTTCTGGGGCATTGCCTTGTGGATTTGTAAGAAGAGGGCCACCATCCTCCAGACCCAAGAATGGTAGATGCACCTGCAGCTTGCTCCCTGAGCCTGAAAAGGCCACAGGCACTCCACAACCTGTGAGAGCACCTGAGGGGGTGAACGCTGCAAAAACACAGGGGCGGAGCTGCCCAAGGCCTTGGGAGTCCACCCCTTGCAGCAGTGTGCCCTGGATATGGAATATGGAGTCTAAGATTTAATGACTGCCCTGCTAGGTTTTGAACTTGCATGGGCTCCATAACCCTTCTTTTGGCCTGTTTCTCCCATTTGGAACAAAAATGTTTACCCAATACCCATAACCCCCTTGTATCTTCAAAGTAAATAACTTGTTTTGATTTTACAGGTTTATAGGTAGAAGGAACTCATTTGCACATAACAATTTGGATTTGAAATTTGGAACTTTTGAGTGAATGCTGGAATGAGTTAAGACTTTGGGGGGACTGTTGGGAAAGCATAATTGTACTTTGTAATGTGAGGACATGAGATTTGGGAGGTGCTAGGGTGGAATGATCTAGTTTGCATATTTGTCTCTGCCCAAATCTCAGGCTGTAAAGGTGGGGCCTCATGGGAGGTGTTTGGACCATAGGGGTGGATCCTGCATAGCTTGCTGCTGTCTTCATGGCAGTGAGTTCTCTCGAGATCTGGTAATGTGTGTGGCATCTCCCCCCATATGCTCCTGCTTTCACCATGTGATACACCTGCTCCTCCTTTGGCTTCTGCCATGAAATGGAAGCTTCCTGAGGCCTCCCCAGAAGCAGATGGCTGCTGTGCTTCCTGTAGGAATAGGAGCCAATTAAATCTCTTCTCTTGTAAATTACCCAGTCTCAGGTATTTCTTTATAGCAATGCAAGAATGGCCTAATACGTGGGCCATCTGGACATTCCATAGAACATTACATCAATGACATCATGCTAAATAAGCAAAATGAATGTAAGGTAGCTAGAACACTGGAAGCCTTGCTATGTGTTCCAGTTGAGAGAGAAACCCTACATAGATCTGGGGATCTGCCATTCCTTTCTTTTTTTTTTTTTTTTTAATGGAGTTTCGCTCGTTGCCCAGGTTGGAGTGCAATGGCACGATCTCGGCTCACTGCAACCTCTGCCTCCCGGGTTCAAGCAATTCTCCTGCCTCAGCTTCCCAAGTAGCTGGGATTACAGGCATGCACCACCACACCTGGCTAATTTTTGTATTTTTAGTAGAGACGGGGTTTCACCATCTTGGCCAAGCTGGTCTCAAACTCCCGACCTCATGATCCACCCACCTCGGCCTCCCAAATGCTGGGATTACAGGCGTGACCCACTGCACCCAGCCAGGATCTGCCATTCCTTTAAGGGTTCTAGGAGACCAGGGGTCATGGGCATGCTGGAATACTCTACAGAGTAAAAAGACACATTACTACGTTTTGCATCACTTGCTACAAGGAAGCAAGCACTGTAACTCTGGGGTTCTCTAGATTCAGAAAGCAAGACATTCCACCTAGAAAGACTACTCCAACCCATATAGTAAATGACATGAAAAAAATAGTAGGCTTGAGTAGGGCCTTAGAGCAAGAAAGGGCTGTTGAAAATTAAGATTCAGGCTATGATGCAAGCAGCCTTGCAAATTGGACCACATGATCTGACAAACTTTATAGTATAAGAGGGTGTCAGCGGCAGGAAAAGATGCGATGTAATGTGGAGTTTACATCAGAAGCTCATGGAACTGTGGAGGGGCTACCCAAAGGTGTAAAGTGGATCTGTGCAGTGTTAAGGAGTGGAATTGTGCCACTCAGTTCTCAAGAAAACTGGATACAAGTAACAAATCTGGCTGACAGCCACCAGCTGCCAGTCCTCCTGATCTGTTGTAGCACTCACATGAAACCCATGTGTTCTCCCCAGGCTGCTCCGGAGTGGTAGTCAGGTCATCTCTGCCCAATCCAGGGCTACTCTAATAGGTCATCTGCTCTGAGACTTCTCATCAGGCTGGCAGACTCTCAGAGCAGCTGAGGTTTGAGTTCTTTTCTCTCTCTTCTGTCATATGCACATTGCATTCTGAAGGCCTTCCCTGCCTACTGGTCCCTTTTCCTTGTATCCCTTATAGGCATTTCCCTCAATACAGCTCTAGCTTATCTGACTCCACCTTGGTGTCTGCCTTTTGGAGGATCCAAGGTGACACTACCATGCATGCTTTAACAATAAACTTGTTAAATGATAATAATCAAGTAGAGTTTTTTTTTTTTTTTTTTTTTTTTTTTTTTTTGAGACAGGGTCTTACTCTGTTACCCAGGCTGGAGTGCAATGGCATGATCACGGCTCACTGCAGCCTCGATCTCCCGGGCTCAGGTGATCCTGTCACCTCAGTCTCCTGAGTAGCTGGGAAAAGTGTGCACCACCATGCTGGCTAATGTTTTGCAATTTTTATAGACGCCGGATTTTACCATGCTGCCCAGGCTGGTCTTGAACTCCTGGGCTCAAGTGAGCCGCCCACCTCAGCCTACCAGTGTTGGCATTACAGGCATGAGGCACTGTGCCCAGCTAGTTTTTCAAACGATTCTCCTGCCTCAGCCTCCTGAGTAGCTGGGATTATGCGCCACCATGCCTGGCTAATTTTTGTATATATAATTTTTAGTAGAGATAGAGTTTCACCATGTTGGTCAGGCTGGTCTTGAACTCTTGACCTCAAGTGATTTGCCCACCTGGGCCTCCCAAAGTGCTGGATTACAGGCACAGGCCACCATGCCCAGCACCTCGTTAATTTTTTTTTTGTGATGGAGTCTCACTCTGTCGCCCAGGCTGGAGTGCAGTGGTGTGTTCTTGGCTCACTGCAACCTCTGCCTCCCAGACTCAAGGGATTCTGCCTCAGCCTCCCAAGTAGCTGGAACTACAGGTCCATGTCCCGCTAATTTTTTGTATTTTTAGTAGAGACAAAGTTTCCATGGAGGCCAGGCTGGTCTTGAACTCCTGACCTCAAGTGATCTGCCCACCTCAGCCTCCCAAAGTGTTGGGATTGCAGGTGTGAGCTACTGTGCCCAGCCATTGAATTTAAAAAAAATAGCTGCCATTGCGTTGCAATTGTCTACAGTATTCACATGGTGTACAGGCTTGTAGCTTACAAGTAAGAGGCTATACCATATAGCCTAGGTGTATATAGTAGGCTGTACCACATAGGTGTACGTACACTCTATGATGTTCAGGGTGAAATTTTTAAAAAGTTTGCATTTCTTCAGAGATTAAAAACTTACAGTAACAACTATTCAGCATGGACAGATAAAAGTGTGATAAAAAGGACAGGGGAAAATCCACTGAATAGTGCTCACCTATGTGCCAAAAGGAGTAATCATGTTAGAAGGTATCATAGAAATCAGCCTGTTAAGAACCAAAGGACTCAAGAGCAAAAGGCGAAGAGTAGAAAAAAGGGAATGACATGTGGAGCTAGAAATCAAGTCTAGATATCTGAACCAAAGTGAACTGATATAAAGAACAAGTCATACTGCACGCTATTTTATTTCCAGTGCATGGTGTCTTTATTTAGAAAACAGACGGCATCAAACAGGTTAGTTATTGCTTTCTTGTTCTGTACGTTCACATTCTCCACTTGAAAAAACACATAGTCAAATCTATCTTCATCCATTCTGTTGATGAGGGTAAGCAAAAAAGTAACCCCACTGGTTACTTCAAAAGAACCTAAGGGGGAAAAACACAACTTATTTAAATAATAGATATTAAAAGTCTCTATAACCAGGATAAGAAAAAATAAAAAGAAAATAAAGACAGAAAATCAACTAACATGACAATAAAACATTCTAAATTGATTAGACTACCAAAAATCACAACCAGCTTTGTGTTATTACCATTCTTTGTCTTGGTGAGCTCAACTAAAAAAGGTACACTCTGATTCTGACTTAGAAGACATTTAATGTTCTTATCATTAAAAAATAAAAGCTAAACCTATTACTGTTTTACAAGAACAATCTTATTTCCCAAATTTGACTCTCTTTCAGGAAAAACTATTCTAACTCCCTGGAAATTGTTCTCTCTAGTGAGTGAATAGTCATAAGTTCAATTTATAGGTCCATAATATTTTCTGCTTAATTAAGATGCTAACATCAAAACAGCCAAAACGTTTTTCCTTTTTTAATCTGTAAGTTTTGTGATTTTAGACAGCTTATTTAGTTAATATATTTTCCCAAAGTTTTCTTTTTTGTTTTTTCTAGAGACAGGGTCTTGCTTTGTTACCTAGGCTGGCCTCAAGTGATCCTCCCATATTGGCCTCTCAAAATGCTGGGATTACAGACAAGAGCCATGGTGCTCACCCTCCCAGGAATTAATTTAAACTGCACTATACAAATAACTTATTTTACAAAAAACAAAAAAACAAAACAACCTAATTTCAGACACTGAATATTCGTAACTTTAAAAATATAATTGTGCCAGGCGCAGTGCCTCATGCCTGTAATCCCAGCACTTTGGGAGGCTGAGGCAGGCGGATCGCGAGGTCAGAAGTTCAAGACCAGCCTGACCAACATGATGAAACCCCGTCTGTAGTAAAAATACAAAAACTAACCAGGCGTGATGGCGTGCGCCTGTAATCCCAGCTATTCAGGAGGCTTATGCAGGAGAATCGCTTGAACCCAGGAGGCGGAGGTTGCAGTTAGCCAAGATCGCGCCACTGCACTCCAGCCTGGGCGACAGAGCAAGACTGTCTCAAAAAAAAAAAAAACAAAAACAAAAAATACATTTTTTATAATTACATAATATATATTTTATAATTATATATTTTTATAATTATATACTATACATATAAAAAATCACAAAGATGATCCATACTATTACTCCTTAGCAATCCTGTAATACAATTATGCTTCATTTTAGTCAGAAAAATTGTACCAAGAGAAAAAATCTAATGAAAATTCCTTGTAGCATACACAAAATAAAACAAAATTATTGCGCCGATATGCCTAGACAAACAAAATTCAAGTTAAATGCTCTCTCGTGTTCCAGGTTAACTTTACAATAAATTACAGAAAAAAAACAATTTTTGATTCAGATTAAAACTCAAGTTTATCACTTTCTTTCAGTTCTAGAGCATTAACATTTTTATATAGTAATCAAAATTACTGTTCTGTCACCTAGGCTCGAGTACAGTGGAGAAAGAGTAAGACCCCGTCTCAGGCTGGGGGCAGTGGCTCAAGCCTATAATCCCAGTACTTTGGGAGGCCGAGACGGGCAGATCACGAGGTCAGGAGATCAAGACCATCCTGGCTAACATGGTGAAACCCCGTCTCTACTAAAAAAATACAAAAAACTAGCCGGGCGAGGTGGCGGGCGCCTGTAGTCCCAGCTACTCGGGAGGCTGAGGCAGGAGAATGGCATAAACCCAGGAGGCAGAGCTTGCAGTGAGCTGAGATCCGGCCACTGCACTCCAGCCTGGGCAACAGAGCGAGACTCTGTCTCAAAAAAAAAAAAAATAAATAAAAAAAAAGGGTGAGACCCCGTCTCAAGGAAAAAAAAAAAAAAAAGCTGAAATAAGATAAGAACCATATGCCTTTCATTTCTGTCCAACTGATCTTGCCAGAAACAACAGATACTATAGTTAAAATAAATAAGTAGTTGGGTGAATAAACAGGTCTGCATCTTATTATAAATTTAATTGAAATTTACATTCTTTAATTCTAGAGAACTTCAAAGTATCACTTAATTTCTATTCAGTCTAGTCAAATTCTAATGAAGAATGCAAATGAAAAGTGGGTAGTGAGGGAGGAAGAGAAAGACAGACATATACACTCTCTTAGGAAAAAACAGGCAGGCAGAGATGGAAAATGGCAACATTGGATAATTAAAATTCAGGACTGAATGTGAGAGAAAGCAGCTTACAAACAGACTCGGTAAGGGAGAGGCACAAAGACAGGGAGAGAGAGAGGAACAGGGGAAAAGCCAGATAAGCAAGAGAGAAAGGCGAACAGGCAGGGTGGAACTGATGGCAGGGTGGAACATGGCACAGTGACAAAGAAATGGGTCTTGACCTAGAGACAGCCAGTTGGAAGAGATCACTCCACCCCCAGTAATTTTTTTCCAATTATACCCTTTTGTTATTTCCCAAAGCTCCCACTAAAAAGGGAAGAATCTTTTATTTATTATTTCTTTTGAGATGGAGTTTTGTTCTTGTCACCCAGGCTGGAGTGCAGTGATGTGATCTCCGCTCACTGCAACTTCTGCTTCCTGGGTTTCAAGCTATTCTTCTACCTCAGCCTCCCGAGTAGCTGGAATTACAGGTGCCTGCCACCACGCCCAGCTAATTTTTGTATTTTTAGTAGATATGGGGTTTCTCCATGTTGGCCAGGCTAGTTTTGAACTCCTGACCTCAGATGATCCACTCACCTCAGTCTCCCAAAGTGTTAGGATTACAGGCGTGAGCCATGGTGCGTGGCCAGAACCTTTTATTTGTATAAAATGATTAACAATGCATATTTTATTTATCTTGCAAATTAAAAAAAATTCAGATTTACTGTCAGCATAATTTTTCCATAAAGGTCACATATACCAACATACTGAGAAGAAAATCCTAATTTTACATACTATTAGTTATTATTCAAAGTAAAGAATGACAGTATACCAGTGAGGTCAAATTCAATGTAAGGCAAGGACCTACAGGCATTTATGATTACATGCCACAGTACCAAATCATGTAATTTATATAACATGGCTATCAGACTAAAAACACATTCTTAGTTAAAGATAACTTACCATTTAGAGTCAAAATGCAGGAATCTTAGTCCTGTTTCCATTTTTGTCCCCCTTGCTTCACTTGGTATGTCATGCTCTCTCTCTTCTCCTATGCAGGCTTTAAGTCAGTAGCCATCAATCTGAAGAATTCCTTCCTCTGCTGCCACCTACCAGTTTAGTTCTCTGCTGCAGCAGAAGGGTATATAGAAAAAGTTCTTGCTTACCATTCAGATTAAATAGAAAAAAATCCCTTTGTTTAACATTTCATATTTTGCATATACACCAACTTTTTAATGTTTCTCTAAGACCTTCGCTTCAAAAATAAAAAACGAAAATCCCAATCACAGAAAATAAAACACTGTACGATCAATGTTCATGCTAAGCTGGGAAAATTTACAAAAAAAGTAGAAAGTGGAAAGATTTAGCCACTCAGCAGCTGCCACCTCAAGAAGCCATTTTCTTATCTGTTTCCTTCTTCACCTACCCCTACAATCTATGAACAAATACCATAACTTAAAATTTTAAGTAGGTAGTCTACAACTCCTACAAATTTTAAGTTCAGAGACTACCCAAAGAACTGTGGAAGATGCAGCAATATAAAAGTTTTTCAAAGTAATTCTAGAAACTAAGGGTGTTAGGTGCTTTACCTGCTTGAGTTTTCAATGTTCTGGACTGCTTATTGCCCAATGGCTCTGAATACATTAAAACACGAACACATACGCCACCTACATTTAAAATAGGGTAGCATTTGTATGCCCATATAAGCAGTGGGTATATTTTTTTGCAAAAGAGTAATAAAGTCATTAAGTCTTTTAAAAAGGACTGACCATAAATGCACATTTCCTCAAACTGTATACGTACATAAAAGAATTAGGGGAAAAGGGAAGACAGAATGACAAATGTAATAGCAGTTGTAGAACTGGGGATTAACACAGCATAAACATCTTCTGTTTGTTCAAATCCTGAGATTCATTTCTATTCCCATTCTTTTTGTCATCTAGGTCTATGTTTCAAATTTATTCTACATTAGCTATTAAGGGACAGTCTCTAGTAATGAACTAGAAATAGCAGTAATGGCTTGTTTCTGTTCCACCCTCCCACTGCCTTCATCGAGATAAAAATATGCAGTTTTGCCAACTTTAAAAAATCAGGAAATAAAACAAACACTGACATAAGCACCAAAGACTAGTCAACAGTGGCACTGAAGTGACATTGCTTCTACTTTCTCATTCCTTCCCCCAATCTCAAACCCCACCCTTTGACCTCTGTATATGGGATGAGCCTGAGCAGGAGAGTTGGTGATGTCAGGACTGCGCCGTTCCCACGGATGCTCCTAGAGGCCTGCTGTGCTTCTGGGAACTGAGGCACAGGGATGTCTGTCTGACTGAAACCTAAAACAACAACAGTTCACCCCACCCCTCATGTTCCCAAACCCCACAATAGCACCCAGGTATATATGCTATATAAGGCTCACCTAGTAAGTTTGAATATGGTAAAATCTAAAAGCGAAATCATTCTTAGCAAGTCAGTGGTATTCAAACAGGCAGCTGACCGGAGGTTGTTTAACTCTCCATGCCTAATACAATCACATAGTCTGTATGCTCTAATGTTACTAATGTTAGCCATTCTTATCAGCAAGAGAACAAGGCTCTCCTGAATGAGCTTTTTTTTTTTTGTTTTTTTTGGTATATGTCACATTCTTGCATGAGTACAGCTGGGATCCCTCTGTTAGTAAATTCCAATTAAACAGATAAATATTTTTGTCTTAAGATGCTTAAAGGGAATGACTGTCCTTATAAGAGTCAACTGAAGCACAGAACAGCTTAATCACTTATCACATGTCTTCCTTTAGCTACAAGAAATAGCATTACAAGCCAAGACTTCCTATTCACTAACCAGTGACTTGCTGGATGTATAGCCTCTTTGGATAGTATGTCTAAAGCCACAGGATGAAATTTATTCAGAAGTGTATTTTGAAAAGGCCCTGATTACTTTCACTAAAATTCTACCTATTAGAAAGATGATAATATCCAAAATAATAAAAGTTCAGAGCTAAAACTCTAGGAAGTATAGGAGAAAGGAAGAAAGGGTAGGTAGACTGGGGTAAAGACAGAGGAGAGGATAGTTTAATTTACTACTTAACAGAAAGGCTATTCAAATGGACAAGGTGTAGTCCTATCCCTGACATTTTATGTCCTTGGTTAACGTGCTTAGCCATGTTGTACTTCAGAAACATCCTCCTATCTGTCCAAACCTGTAATTTTTGAAGGTTTAAACCATGATTTTCTGATCATCTCAAACTGCTCACATCTCCTTGTTAGAACTAGTATCTTAGAAATGCCAAAATGATTAGTTCTGAAATCACATTGCTCCTAAAAGAACTAAATTTTTTTGTATTATCTTTGTCTTATTATTCCCTTTCACTTTCATAATGTCACAGAAAGAGAAGCACTAAGGTAAAATGAATGCTATGTTGAGTTTTTACCATATATATAACCTAGAACCTAATTTTACCTTTCAAAACTCTAGTTTTCCATACCTGTCAACTCCTAATTGATGTCTTTATACTGTGAGCTCACTGTGTATTCGGAACACCAACCCCTGAAAAAGCTTAAGCCAGAGTAGCACAATGGAAGAAACAAACAAACCCAAAACAAAAACAAAGCCAAAAAAGTCACACTCTGAAATACTTAATTATAGACATATATGCAAGAAATGGAGTCATCTAAATGGATAAAATTCCCAAGAAAGTCTTGGGTATATCATAACCAAGTCAAACTTTATCCCCAAAAGCTCTTCTTTAATCATATTACTTGCTAGATATGTTTATGCATTATTTTTAAGTGAGAATTATGACAAACCCATGGTTACTTTTTTGAAGTACATAAAGGAAGAAGTTTTTAAAAAAGAAAAGTTAGCCTAGTGATGGAAAGAAAGGAGAAAGAGTCAAATTACCTGCAGGCAGACTGGGGCTGTGCCTGAATCCAAACCGGTGCATTTACCATTCATTACACAGCTGCATTATTGGGGGAAGGGGAGTTTAGAAGGGCACTGACCCCGAAAGTTCTCAATACTTCTCACTCATCATCAGGAAGGGGGAAGAAGGAAAGTTTTTTCTCTGGGTATTTTTTTGTTTGTTTGTATTTGTTTTTTTGGCTCCTGAAAAGGCTGGTAAAGAACAGTAACAGTGCAAGCAGTTAGAATATTTCTTTAAAAACAATGTAAAAAATGCAAAACATTAAGGATTTTCAAAGGCCAAACTTTCGTTAATACAGAAAGAATTTTCACTAGAGTTAGGCAGCCACCCCAAAACAGCATGGCAAAATGGCATTGGTATAAAGGAAATAAAATACCACACAAAAATCCAAAACAAAACTAAAAACATTTCAAATTAAACCTGGAAGACTAGAAGATTCCAACAGCAGATTTCTGTCCACTACTGAAACATTCCAAAATCCAAGCTCCAAAGGTGCCTAAATGTATTTTAAATGAAACTTTGTTTTCTTTTTTTAAGAAAAGAAAAAAAAAAAAAAAAAAGAAAGCAAGCAAGCAGTCAGTGAACCTGGTTATAAATCCTGCAATATATTACATTTTTTAAAATCCTAGTACAACAAAAACAAATCTTAAATAAAATTAAACAAACAAACAAATAAAAACAGTAGCAGCAGTGGTTACCTGTCTGAGCACCTACATTTTCTTAGGAGGGGATCGTGTCTCACCAGCCAAATAGCCCATAAACCTTCTCAAAAAAAGTGAGCCAGGAGAAAAGTATAACACAAGATTTGATTCACAATGTCTCTAAGCCCCACAAACCCCAAACTGGGGATTCACTGAATGAAGCAAATTTGCTTCTCCATTGCTTTCTTCTTGAGAAAAAGATGATTTTCAAAGTCAATGCCTTCAATACCTTCTCAAAGTCTGATAATGTGCTTGATGAATGCCAAGTCTCTTGTTGGGTTTTTCTACTGTTCCAGGGTAGTTTTCTTATTGATAACATATACAGAAAGATTTCAATGTTCATTGGAGAAAAGCCAGCAGAAATGACCAATCAATTATAGGCACCAAAAAAGAAAAAAACTATTAAAAATTTTAAATAGAAGAGTTCATACTTATATGTTTAGATATATAAAGTCCAGTTTTCATCATGGGTGACATAAAAACAATATCAGAAATAATTATTTTTGAAATACAATTTAGAATTACAATTTTAACAATATACAAAAAATTCACAATAATTCAGATTTTATCATTACACATATTTGATATACACATTTTATCTCTCATAATAGCAATGAAGATTATACAAAAGTTATTAAACAATTATGAAAATAAATTTAACTTTCACCTAAATATCTGCTGCTGTTTCCTTAGGGTAGTTCCAGAATGATTTGCTCTTATTCTTTACCTTAATCGTGAAGGAATTCAAGAAGATATCCATGTTTTTAAAATCTAAGATAACTACTGCTCTTTTCATTCTAACATGTGAGTGTATGTTTTAATATCATGTGAATGCATAACAGTGAATAAAGCTAATGAACTAATTTCACATATTTCCTATAATATAGTTGGTTAATTTGATGTAAGTTAAAAAAAGACTAACTACATTTTTCCTGATGCCTTACCCCACCAACACAAACATGACCTTCTCATTGAATAAAGAGGTTGTTTTAAATGTATTCATCTATATACTTGTGATATGTAACTATTCAAAGTGTATTGTCATAATACACATGGCAACCAGATGGTCTCTACATGAACATATGAATGATAATTTAATTAAGCAGTTCTTTCTTCCTCATTTATTTCTCTATACCAAATAGTATGCATCCTCCACAGTATGGTCATTCAGCGAAAGAAGTATCAAGTATTTCTTTCTGTTAATGAGTCAGAGGTACTAATATATGTATGTGAGTCCCCCAATTACCCTGTGCAAGATAAGTTCTTTTAAATGCAATTAGAATATCCTAAGATAAATTACAAACTCCTCTTATGTATCCTTTTCTCTGAGGTGAAATGAGACACTGCACAGATGAGAGGTACTATTCTATTCATCAACAATCAACCTTTCACTCAATTTTAATATTATTTAATTCTACGGAAAAAACAAATTTTATTACATTCCTTTTTAAAATGGGGGAAAAACTGTACAAGTAAGCATGATCAAACCTCTGTTATAGCTGGTTAATACTGATATTTTATTATTGCCTCGAAGTCTCTCTAGTAGTGTCCAAGAAATTATGTTTAAGGTCCATCTGAAGGAAAATAGCACTGGAGAGGCAAGAAAGGCTTGGGTAAAAGCTTCAGAGGATTTGTAGGGAGATGGAAAACTTGCTGTTTAAAAAATTACGTTGGGCTCTGCAGCATCTCCATTTCTTAACATACCATCCAAACCCATCAATGGGATTAGTTTTACCCATGTTTTAAAGGCTCATATTATATGCAGTTTGGGGGCTTTTATAAATTCTGAAAGTAAAGGAATATAAAGAGTGGACAGTATTGAAGGCTTAAGAGTAGGGCTATAAGAGACTCAATACTACTAAATAAGTCCCCAAACAAAAACATCCAACCCACCCCCAATCCCAATCCTATATGTAAAAAGAGAAAATGCATAGCCAGAAGCATTAAGGAAAAGCATGTAGCCTTGAATAAACTGTACACTGAACAGGCTAGAAACAAAAGGAAAAAAACAAACAACGTACATATACACGAAAAGGCCTAAAAAAGCATCTATTCACCCTATGTTTTAAGGTGAATACCTCTACCCCAGTGGAATCTACTTATGAAAACAACTCATCTGTTTTTTAAAGTCATAAACTCTCTTTCCCATCATGCTCCATTTTCTAAATTATCCTTTTTGATTAGCTGATGTAAACAAAAAGCAAAACACATACACATGCATGCGTGCACACACATACATATATACTCCCTTGTAAAATGTGAAAAATGCAAATATATAACGCTGGCATTCGAAATCACTTCAGCTGTATACTTAGAACTCATAGGCTCTTGATTTGCCCCCAAAAATATTTTTCCTTGTCCTTATTTAAATGCCCAACCACCAAAAGAAAAAGGGAAAAAATAAAAGGCTTTAAATGTACACGTTTCAAGTCAGTGTCTTGTTAACAAAAAAGGTAGCATTTTCTTCACTTTGGCCATTGTTAAAGATGCAGGCATAGAGCAGGAAATGTTAGACTAGCATGTATTTAAAAAAAAAAAAGCAACATTAACAGAGCACATCTTTCAAAAAAGACTAAAACACTAACAAATACAAGTCAATGCACATATTTTAAAGTAGTGTAATTTTATCTACATCGAATAAATGTTACTTTGTATACCGGACATTGCAATACTGTTCATTTCCATTTCATCATGCAAACATGCCAATTTTGTCATTAAGAAGTCTTTATTGGGTTATAGTCACTTTGACCCTCCCACCAAATTAAGGGGAAAACAACAAAAAACAAAAATAAGAAATCCCAGTAAAAGAGCCCCTCGAGATTTCATAAACTACAAACTAAAGCTGTTAGTTAATAAGGAAATGGCAGAATTTTCAGAGCTGTATAATACAAAAATTCCTGTAATTTAAGCAGATGTTTTCCTCAATGACAAATCTTCCAACACAATGTGAAGTTATGCTACTCGGATATTTGTAGCAAAACTGTTATTATTTTTTTTTTTTGTACAAAAACAAAAGCAAGGGACCATGAAAAAAAAAAGTATTTGTTCCTCATGGCCTATGAGTATACAAATTTTTTAGCAATTTAAAGGGGAACTATGAGAGCCTGACATTTTTCTATACCCCACCTATTCTGCCTCTCTATTTGTAGGATTTGTAAATGAAAGTAACATCTTACGAGCAGAGGTCTCATCTATCTCCCACTCTCTCCAACTAATCCTACTAATTTTCTCTCATCTTCCTGAGCATCCTCCATGAACAGCATTGCAAGTTGGTTTCAAAAATAGAAAAGAAAAAAGAAAGAAAGTTTTACAAGGGTTTTGTTGGTTAATTACCAGTGGAGTCAGTCCACCAGTAGTTTGATTTCATTGGCTAGCAGCTGGTTCATGTTGAACAGGCCCCCTGGGAGCTTGGTGAGCAGCTCTCGCTCCGTGCTTTCAGGGTCGCTGTCAACAGAGCTGGAACTTGCACTCATGTTGTCAACAGCAGTGCTGGCTGGGGGACCCAGCTCCGGCTCACTAGTCTCACTGGCAGTGGACACCACGGAGAGCAGGGACATACGCCGGGTGAGCCGGCCAGAGGGTAGAAGGGAGGCGGCATAGTCTGCTATGATACCAGCTACATCTAGATTACAAGCCTTATCAAAGGCGATGAAACCTACATTTGCATTGGCCTCACAGACGCAGAAGGAGCCGTCATCTTTCATCAACAGGTCAATGCCACATACATCCATCCCCAGGATATTAGACACCTGGATAGCTAGCTGCTTCCCTTGTTCACTCAATGAGCACATCATCCCCACACCACCTGGCAAGAGAAACAAGACAGGAAATTAACAAAATCATGAACTTTTGAAATAAAATTAAAGTTGGCCTCCAAAGCTAAGCCTCTCTTCTAAATTAATAGTGAAAACAAAGGTGCTATTCTAGTGTAAAATTAGGACTTCTAAGTCTAGATTTCCTTAATTAGGAATCTTCTCCCTATCCAGTCTCTTAGGAATTGATGATTTCATAAGTTGTCAATATTTTTTCCAAGTCTATCTTACTTGCAATAACATAAACCAAGTATAAGGAAGTTCAGCATGAATACAATTAGACTTTACAGATGGCAAAAGTATTACTGGTTTTCAATTTATAAAAATAATAAAAATGCATAACAGAACCGAGGATGGGATAAGATCTGGGAAGGTGGTGACCTGAACACAGCTCTCTTCCTCTATAGCCCCCACTTCACTCTAGCTGTCATTTCAAAGCCAAAAAGCTTCTGGGTCATAACGTAGCTGGCTGGATTTAAGTGAAGTCTTTGGTCTTGACAAAAAGAAGGAAGAGAAAGGAAGTAGAACTTGATTTTCTCACTTGGAGATCAGCTTCACAAAGCTCTGAATTAAGGACAGGAAAGCAAAGAACTTTAAGAAGAGCTAGGCTCCGAGAGCTCTGTGTATCCGTAGGAGTGAGGATGACAACATTATGTGAGTTTGCCTGTAGTGTTTGACCCCAGTAAGGCCAGAAGTAGCTAGACAGGTGAGGTGGATCCTCCCTACCACTGAGGCTGTAGGAATAAAGGAGCCAAGGAAACAAAAGACTTCTTTTAGGTACTTCCGTAGAAGCATGCCCCATGACTTAGATGATTCTGCTTCACAGCACTTGTAAGACTGAGGCCATGTAGAATACTACAAATAACCCAAGCTGAGTGAGCCCTGATGTAAGAACAAAACAATAATAATCCATCTATGACTTTAATGAAAGAAATAAGAGCTCTTTAAGGAGATTCAAGTTCAGCACAAAAAGACTTTCTCAAGTTAAAACAAAAACACGATTACTCAACTAAAAAATCCAATAGAGAAACTCAAAGAGAGTCCAGTTGCTTTTGAGAGTTGACTTAGAAAATCAAGGAATATGCAAAGCATAGCTAAAAATGTGAGGTGAAATCATAAAAGAAAATTAGCCAGGTGTGGTGGCACGTGCCTGTAGTCCCAGCTACTCAGGAAGCTGAGGTACAAGAATCGCTTGAACCTGGGAGGCAGAAGTTGCTGTGAGCCAAGATTGTGCCACTGCACTCAAGCCTGGGCGACAGAATGAGACTCCATCTCAAAAAAAAAAAAAAAAAAGAAAAAAGAAAAAAGAAAACTGGAGAACTGAATCAGAAAAATACTCCTCAGGACAGAAACAGATGGAGGAGAGGCAATAATTCACGAAGAAATTTCCCAGAAAACTGTATAAGGAATAAATTTAGTCTGCTGACTAAAACAGTTAAAATCCAGGTTAAACTGATAAGAAAAGACACAACTATATCTACAAAATCCCAATAAAATTTGAGCACTACTAAAAATATCTACAAAGAATAAATTACCCACAAAGGAAAAAAATTAGAGTAGATTTGGACATTAAACTGCAACAATAAAATCTTAAAGGCGGTAGAAATGAAGCTAGACTCTTACATTATATTATATAATGTAAGAATTATATATAAAGAATTATATCTCAGACAAAGTATTATTCTTCTTTCAGGGAGAAAGAAAGACGTGTGATATTCTGATCTAAATTATATATTGCTTTTTGTCCACGGTTCCTCGCATATAACTCCAACAGCCCTTGTTATAGTCTTCTGTTATAATGTTGGGGCACTGCAGGCCTTAGAAAATAGAATCTAACCTTTCCCTGTCCTCCTTTCACCTACCCCACAGCAGGACTCTAATCTTTCACAGCCTTTCTGATTGTTGGTCATAAGACTTCATTCCAGGCCTGCTCCATACCCTGGAGGAAGGAATGTGGCACAGAGAGGCCAAGAAGAATCTGAACAGACAAGCCTTGCTGGGTTTCCCTACTCAGTCTACTAGTGTTAGATCATACCCTTTTGGTTCAATTACATTTTTACATGGTTATCAATTATGTCTATCCAATTGGATATCAAAAAGGGCAAGGTTCAGAAAGCTTCTGGATAGCTGAACACAGAGGTTCCTGAAGGGTGGCACGCCCTGGGAGGGCATGGAAGCTTCATATCCTTTCTCCCATACCTTGCCCTATGCATCTCTTCACCTGTATCCTTTGAAATATCCTTTATGATATATAGGTAAACACAACGTAAATGTTCCTTCAGTTCTGTGAGCTGCTGTAGCAAATTAATCAAACCTAAGCAGAAAGTCACGGGAACCCCAACTTGAAGCCCTGGTCAGAAGTTCTGTAGGTCTGGACTTGCAACTGGTGTCTGAAGGGGGTGAGGTGGGGAGTGGGGGATAGTCTTGGTGACTCTTGGTGACTGAGCCCTCGACCTGTCAGATCTGATGGTATCTCCAAATAGATAAGAGAAATCCCTCACATGTGGTCAAATAAGTGTTCTGTGTGAATTGTTGCTGAATGAGAGAATAGAAAAAGCACTTCGAGAGTATTTTTTGTATTAACAGAATATCTGAGGGTATCTATGACTCTGATAGCCCACCAGGAAAAATAATCAAGAAATGATACTAACATACTAGTAAATGGCTAACAGAGATCTCAAGATATGGGAAGATGAATATGAGGAGTAAACCATGGTGCGTACTTTGCAATACAGGTATAATTCATTTTAAGTAGATAAAGACAGACTGCCTGGGAATGGATAAAATGCCATATAAGGGTTCATGAAACAGAAGAGACATATAGTAAAACAAATTCCAAACAGACTTGAACTAAAACTATTAGATGATTTCAGCAAAACTGGAACATAAGGTCAATGAGACTAGGGATTTTTGTCTGCTGTGTTCACTACTATATACAAAATACTGCTACAAGAGGCCAGGGTTGGTGGCTCATGCCTGTAATCCCAGCACTATGGGAGGCCAAGGAGAGCAGATCACCTGAGGTCAGGAGTTCGAGACCAGGCTGGCCAACATGGTGAAACCCTGTCTGTACTAAAAATACAAAAATTAGCTGGGTATGGTGGTGGGTGCCTGTAATGCCACCTATGTGGGAGGCCAAGGTGGGAGAATCGCTTAAACCCGGAAAGCAGAGGTGGCAGTGAGCCGAGATCACACCATTGCACTCCGGCCTGGGCGACAAGAGCAAAATTCTATCTCAAAAATAAATAAATAAATAAATTACTGCTACAGCAGTACTTGACACTTTGGAGGTACTCGAAACTACTCAATAAATGAATGAATCGGCCGGGCGCGGTGGCTCAAGCCTGTAATCCCAGCACTTTGGGAGGCCGAGACGGGCGGATCACGAGGTCAGGAGATCGAGACCATCCTGGCTAATACAGTGAAACCCCGTCTCTACTAAAAAAATACAAAAAAAACTAGCCGGGCGAGGTGGCGGGCGCCTGTAGTCCCAGCTACTCGGGAGGCTGAGGCAGGAGAATGGCGTGAACCCGGGAGGCGGAGCTTGCAGTGAGCTGAGATCTAGCCACTGCACTCCAGCCTGGGCGACAGAGCGAGACTTCGTCTCAAAAAAAAAAAAAAAAAAAAAAAAAAAAAAAAAAAAAAAAAAAAAAAAATAAATGAATGAATCAAGAGGAAGGAGTAGGAAGGAAATAAAATTGTTTTAATATTCCCATTGCAGGGGACAGGGAATAAGGAATGCCCAGGGAAAGTAAAGGTATTCCAAATACTTCATTATTATTATGATGGTACAGTGAGGTAGTAAATAAAGTATCAAGGAAAATGATCTTCTCAGGTAACTGTAGAGACTGTGTCTGATTATGAGCATAAGAAAATAGAAGGTAACCATTAATGGAATGCAAAACCCTCGCTGATCTCCCAAATTAACTGGGTTTGGTGGCAGGAATGAAAACAAAATGGTACCTTACAAACCAGCAAAAATCAGAAAAGAGAAAAGAATAAGGAACAATTTGAGTTAAATAATAAACACAAAATAAGATGGAAGAAATAAAATGAAGTATATTAGTAACTATACAAAAAATGGACCAAATCTTCCATTAAAAGATGGAAACTAGTACGATTTGAATAAAAAACAAAACTTAGCTATATACTGCTTATAGAAAACATAGGCAAAATAAACTTACTTCACATCTTTATTTCTCCTGACTATACATCCATATATACATTTTTTCCTTAACAATCATGCTGGTCACACACCAAAAACAACTTAATGAAATTAAAAAAAAAATATTACAGGCCACATTCTCTGACAATATTAGTAAGTCAAGAAAAAGAAGGTAATGGGGTAATGGTAAAGGCAGCCAAAAGAATATTAACTACTTTGAGGTTGCAAATTTGATCCCCTGGATCAAAGAAATCACAAAGAAAAATGAGAACCATCTATAAATAAAAGAGAAAAATGCTTCATACTAATACCTTCCAACATTGTGAAAGTTCTCCAGAGGAAGATGTTTAACATGAAATGCCTTCATTTTGAAACAAAAAAACTAAATGTTCTAGCCAAAGAAACTAGGAAGACAGATACAATGAAAACAAAAAGTAAAATAAATACAAGAGAAAGACAGAATTTTTTAAAAATACAAAGGCTATTTTGGTAAGATTAAGAAAGACAAGAAAGAGAATCACACACAAAGCAGAGATTAAAAGCAGCATATGCAAATATCTCACAAAACTCTTTGGCAAAAAATTGGAAACCTAAAAGAAATGGATCATTTATTTCCAAAACCGCCCCAGACGAGGCAAACTTTAACAGGGCAATTATTACAGACGGGTTTCAGAAGGTGATAAAAACTATTACTACAAAAGGAACTAGGGCGAGAAAGGTTCACAGCTCAGTTTTATTTAGCTATCCTTTATTCCAATGTTACTTTACCAATATAGAATGCCCTAGGGAAAGACTGAAAACTCCTCAATACATTAAATAAAGCCAGCATAACCTTAATATCAAAAGTGATAAAGTTTTTAAAAAATAATATTATGGGCCAATCTTACTCATAAAAATAGATGAAAATATTCTAGGGCAACCCCCTTTGGGTCCCCTCCCTTTGTTGGGAGCTCAGTTTTCACTCTATTAAATCTTGCAACTGCACTCTCTTGTGGTCTGTGTTTGTTATGGCTCGAGCTGAGCTTTCGCTCGCCGTCCACCACTGCTGTTTGCCGGAATCCCAGACCCGCTGTTGACTTCCACCCCTCCGGATCCGGCGGGGCGTCCGCTGTGCTCGTGATCCAGCAAGGCACCCATTGCTGCTCCCGACAGGGCCAAAGGCTTGCCATTGTTCCTTCACAGCTAAGTGCCCAGGTTCGTCCTAATCAAGCTGAACACTAGTTGCTGGGTTCCACAGTTCTCTTCTGTGACCCACGGCTTCTAAAGGAGCTATAATACTCAAAGCATGGTCCAAGAATGTGGCTTCTTGGAAATATTGATGCTCCATCGTATAGGAGTTTTTCTAAAGGAAGCCCCATTTTCACCACCCACACCCATTTGCCCCTGCACTTCAAGCCATACTTTTCAATCCCTGTATCTTTAACCTCCTTGTTAAGTTTGTCTCTTCCAGAATCGAAGCTGTAAAACTACAAATTGTTCTTCAAATGGAGCCCCAAATGCAGTCCATGATTAAGATCTACTGTGGACCCCTGGACCAGCCTGCTAGCCCATGCTCCGATGTTAATGACATTGAAGGCACCCCTCCCGAGGAAATCTCAACTGCACCACCCCTATTACACCCCAATTCAGCAGGAAGCAGTTAAAAGCGGTCGTCGGCCAACCTCCCCAACAGCACTTGAGTTTTTGGCTGTTGTGAGGGGGACTGAGAGACAGGACTACCGGGATTTCCTAGGCCGACTAAGAATTCCTAAGCCTAGCTGGGAAGGTGACCACACCCACCTTTAAACACTGGCTTGTAACTCAGCTCACACCCAACCAATCAAGTAGTAAAGAGGCTCACTAAAATACATATTAGGCTAAAGCAGGGAGGTAAAGAAAGAGTCAAATCATCTATCGCCTGAGAGCACAGGGGGAGGGACAATGATCGGGATATAAACCAGGCATTCGAGCAGGGAGCGACAACCCCTTTTGGTCCTCTTCCATTTTATGGGAGCCCCGTTTTCATTCTATTAAATCTTGCAACTGCAAATAATAATAATAATAAATTTAAATAAAATATGAAAAAAACAAATTCAGTAATTTTTGAAAGAATAGTAAGCTATCCAAAGAAAGTTAATTTTAAAAATGCAAAGGGCAATTAAGAAAAAAAAAATTCCTTTTATTTTTTTTTTTGTGACCACCACCTCTCCCTCTCGTCTCAACCACCTGAGTTAACTGGGTTTACAGGCATGTGCCAGCATGCCAAGCTAATTTTTGTATTTTTTGTAGAGATACAGTTTTGCCGTGTTGCCCAGGCTGCTCTTGAACTCCTGAGCTCAAGGCCCACCTTGGCCTCCCAAAGAGATGGGATTACTGGCATAAGCCAATGCATCCGGCCAGAAAAATTATTTTTAACCTAAAATGTATCAACATAATGCATCACACCAAGAAATTAAAGGTCTTAAGGACCCTTATTACGATAGCTAAATAAAACTGAGCTGTAAACCTTTCTGGTCCTAAATTAAAGATGCCAAGATGGCACAGGATAAAATCTGACAATCATCCCTCCTAAAAACTCTAACAGAATCTCTAATAGAATCAACCTCCTTAAATATAATATCCTAAATAGCAAAACACTAAACCTATTTCAGAGGAAATCAGAAACTAGACAGAAATCACTGCAATCCTTATTGCTTAACACTATACTGGAGGTTCTAAAGCAGTGGTTCTCAACTGGGGAGAATCTGGAAATTGTATGGTGGCGTTTCTGACATCTGGGGTGGACATACTGGCATTTAGTAGTCATTGGTCAGAAATGCTATTCAAAAGACAAAAACTGCCCAATTTAAAAGTAAGCAAATATAATGAAGAGCAATACATATACAAGTAAACACAAATGACCAAATAAACTATGAAAAGATTCTCTCATTGTTCATGGTGAGAAAAATATAAAGTAAAATAGCCGTAAAATAGCAAGTAATTCTCATCTGATGGGAAAAAAAAATTACAAGTTGAAATGCAAAAAGTTATGGGCTTTTTAAAAAGTAATCTGGGCCAGGCGCGGTGGCTCATGCCTGTAATCCCAACACTCTGGGAGGCCGAGGCGGGCGTATCGCAAGTTCAGGAGATCGAGACCATCCTGGCTAACACAGTGAAACCCCGTCTCGACAAAAAATACAAAAAATTAGCCAGGCATGGTTGCAGGCGCCTATAGTCCCAGCTACTCAGGAGGCTGAGGCAGGAGAATGGCGTGAACCCGGGAGGCAGATTCAAAAAAAAAAAAAGTAATCTGATTATTTATTTAGAGACAGAGTCTTGCTTTGCTGCCCAGGCTGGAGTGCAGTGGCATGACCTCAGCTCACTACAACCTCCACCTCCCGGGTTCAAGTGATTCTCCTGCCTCAGCCTCCTGAGTAGCTGGGACTACAAGTGCCTGCCACCATGCCTGGCTTATTTTTGTATTTTTAGTAGAGGTGGGGCTTCACCATGTTGCCCGTTGGTCTCAAACTCCTGACCTCAAGCGATCCTCCCACCTCAGCCTCCCAAAGTGCTGGGATTATGGCGTGAGTCACTGTGCCTGGCCATAATTTTTTTTAAATATGTATTTTGTTCCAGCAATTCCAACCTTGATGAGACTTATCAAGACAAAAGCACCAGTATATAAAACAAAGCATATTCACAAGGATGTTTATAGTATTATTGCTCACAATAGTAAAACACTGAACACAAACTGCAATTCAATTCTGACAAACAAGGTAAAGAGGCTCTTGCTCTATCAGATATCTACACATAGTACCAAAAGAATAAAGACTGGTATTCATAGAGAAAAAGCACGATAGAAAAAGCACGATACAATAGACTAAGGGACCTTGCAATAGACCCATGCACACGTGGAAATTAAATACATTACAAATTAGTAATAAACAGACTATTCAATAAGTAGCATTCAGACAACCAGTTACTCATTTTGAAAAAAGAAAACAGGATCTCTTTTATCACGCTGAACAGCAAAATCAATTTCAGGTAGATTAAAGTCCTAAACATAGAAAAGCTTTTAGAAGACCGTATTCAAGAACTGAACATGACCAAAGGGTGGAGAAGAATTTCTTCAATTTAAAAATAGTAGAGAACGTAAAGAAATAGATGAATATGCTTGACATTAAAAGTGACAATTTTTGTCCATCAAAATCTGTAATCAAAAAAAGAAGAAATATCACAGACTGGGATGAAAATACTGTACTTACAATTCATATAACCGACAAAAGAATTTGAAGTCAGATTAGATAAATCTGGCCAGGTGCAGTGGCTCACACCTATAATCACTGGACTCTGGGAGGCTGAGATGGGAGGATCACCTGAAGCCAAGAGTTCAAGACTAGCCTGGGCAACACAGCAAGACCTCATCTCTATAAAAAATAAAATATTTTTATAAAGAAAAAAAGAAAAAGAGCCTGTAGATCAATACAAAAAAGGAAAAAAAAAATCTTGATTAAAAAAAGACACAAAGGACCTGCACAGGCAATTCATAGATGACATACTGGAATATGCACTTAAAAAAGTGAACAGACGCATAACCTCAACAGTGAGAGATAAATTACAGTAATGACATGACATAATTCACATTATTTTGGCAAAAGGCTTAATGTCTACCGACCTTACAGGTTGGCAAGAAGGTGGCACTATACGAAATAGTATTTGATGCGGAGAAATCCTAAGGTAGTATACTCACTTTGGAGAATCATTTGGCAATATCTAGTAGAGCTGAATTACTGTAATACACTACAACACAGAAATCCCACTTCTGGGTAAATGGGCTAACCCAGAAACACTCTTGACGATGTATCTAAGGATGAAGTTTTATAACACAAAATAATAACTAGTTTAGGAATATAGACAGAAGCACTGAAAGCACATTATAGGAAAGATAAATACCAAGTTCAGGATGTGGGGAAGAGAGAAGAAAATGATCAGAGAGAGTAAACAGATAACTATATTGACGGCTTATTTCTAAAGCTGGTTAATGGGTGCAAAGGAATCCTTTATACCTTTTTGTAAGCCTCACTGATCTCAAAACAACCTTTTTTTATTTTTATTTTTATTTTTTGAGTCAGGGTCTTGCTGTGTTGCCCAGGCCAGAATGCAGCCTCCCAAGTGGCTGGGACCAGAGGTGTGAATCATCACGTCTGGCTTAATTAATTTATTTTTTGTAGATATGGGGTCTCTCTACACTGTTCAGACTGGTCTCAAACCTCAGGGCTCAAGCCATTCTCTTGCCTTGGCATCCCAACGTGTTGAGCGGGGGATTACAGGACTGAGTCACAGCACCCGACCTCAAAACAAACTAAAAAAAAAACAATTTACTTCTTAATATAAAACTAAGTTACTTTCTAAAGTTCTTTTTGCTTAAAATATGAAGAGTAACTATTAATTAAATCTCAACGTAGTAAGGTAAAGGTGACCCAGAAAAGAAAAGATGCCATTTAGCTCTCTTCTAGCTAGTCAGCATGACATGTTATAATGAAAAATTAAAACGAGACATGAAGAGCTAATTCAAGGAGGCAGAAGTCATTTTTCAAGAATAGAAAGTAGGCTGGGCACGGTGGCTCACACCTGGTGGCGCCCAGCAATTTGGGAGGCTGAGGTGAGTGGATCACTTGAGGCCAGGAGTTTAAGACCAGCCTGGCCAACATGGCGAAAACCCATCACTACTGAAAATACAAAAATTAGCCCAGCATGGGGGTGCACACCTGTAGTCCCAGCTACTCAGGAGGCTGAGGCACGAGAATTGCTTGAACCTGGGAGGGAGAGGTTGCAGTGAGCCGAGATCACACCACTATACTCCAGCCTGGGTGGCAGAGCAAGATTCCATCAGAAAAAAAAAAGTAGAAAGTAAAATTAATATAACCAATATCTTTCAAATCTTCACTGTGTTCTTACTCTATCATGTACTCTGAATAAGCCACCATATCGAATTTCATGCTTATCAATATTCCACCTTTAGTTTTACTAAATGTCTGTATTTCCAACACTGCATTGTTTAGTTTTGCATATATTTAAATTTTATATAAATGAAATACATGTATTCTCTTCTTTGACTTGCCTTTTTAGATGAACATTATGTTTCTGAGATTCATCCATGTGGTTATAGATCTCAGAGAGATAAGTAGGGATGACATCACCTAGGGCCTGGTAGCCAGGGCAAGAACTTAAGATTTTTCTGGGAATGCAACTGGGGAGCTATTGGAGGAATTTTGTTTGTTTTTGTTTTTGAGACAGGCTGGAGTGTAGTGGTATGATCGTATGATCATGGCTCACTGCAGCCTCGACCTCCCAGGCTCAGGCAATCTTTCTGCCTTAGCTTCCTGAGTAGCTGGGACCACAGGTGCATGCCACCATGACCAGCTAATTTTTTTTTTTTTTTCTTTTTGAGACAGTCTCACTCTGTCGCCCAGGCTGGAGTACAGTAGGGCAATCTTGACTCACTGCAACCTCTGCCTCCTGGTTCAAGAGATTCTCATGCCTCTGCCTCCCGAGTAGCTGGGACTAAACAGGCATGTGCCACTGTACCTGGTTAACTTTATATTTTTAGTAGAGATGGGGTTTCACCATGTTAGCCAGGCTAGTCTTGAACTCCTGGCCTCAAGTGATCCATCCACCTTGGCCTATGAAAGTGCTGGAATTACAGGTTTGGGCCACCAAGCCTGGCCCCAGATAATTTATTTTTATATTTTGTAGAGACAGGGTCTTCCCCTCTATTACCCAGGCTGGCTTTGAACCTTGAGCTCAGGATGATCTTCCTGCCTCAGCTTCCCAAAGTGTTGGGATTACCAGTGTGAGCCATGGTTCCTGGCCCTATTAGAGGATTTTGAGCGAGAGTTGATTTGACTTGCAATGTAAAAGCATCCATCATACCACTGTGGTGTTAGGAAGAGATTAGGAGGGAAGAGTAGAAGCAAGAAGACCCCTTAAGGGGCTACTAGAGGTAATCCAAATAAGAGAAGATGGTATTAGGAGTAGAGATGGTAAAAATTGGTAAGATTTGGAAACATTCTGAGAGTAGAGATTTCAAAGGGTTCCTGACAATTTGAATATGAGGTATAAGAGAAGAGAGGGACCAGGATGTCTCTAAGGATTTGGGTCTAAATCAGAAAAACAGAGCTGTCAGTAAGCAAGACAGACAGGCTGGAAGTGGTGGCTCTCATCTATCATCCCACAAGTTTAGAAGGCCAATGCATGAGGATTGCTTGAGCCCAGGAGTTTGAAAACAGCCTGAGCAACATAGGGAGACCATATCTCTACAAAAAAAAAATGTAAAAAATTAGCCCGGTGTGGGGTGTGGTGGCTCATGCCTGTAATTCTAGCACTCTCGGAGGCCGAGGCAGGCAGATCACCTGAGGTCAGAGGTTTGAGACCAGCCTGGCCAACATGGTGAAACTCCGTCTCTACTAAAAATAAAAAAATTAGCTGGGCATGGTGGCAGGTGCCTGTAGTCCTAGCTACTCAGGAGGCTGAGGCAGGAGAATCGCTTGAACTCGTGAGGTGGAGGTTGCAGTGAGGGAGCTGAGATTGCACCACTGCACTCCAGCCTGGGTGACAGAGTGAGGCTCTTGTTTCAAAAAATAAAAAATAAAATAATTAGCCGGGCATGGTGGCATGTGCCTGTGGTCTCGGCTACTTGAGAGGCTGAGGCAGGAGGACTGCTTTAGCCCGGGATGTTGAAGCTGTAGTGAGCTGTGATCCTGCCACTGTACTCCAGCTTGGGTGACAGGCAAGACCCCATCATTCACTCACTCATACATACATAAGAATAAAATGATAAGGAGATAACTACGGGTAGAACACATTGTAAGGATTTCAGTTTTGGAGATACTGAGTAAGCAATTCCTTATATAAACCTGGAGTTGGAGCAGGGAAAAAAGTCTAAATTGGAGATAGAAATTTGGAAATAATTAACATACAAACGGTATTTAAAGTCATGAGCTGTACAAGATTACTAAGAAAGTGATATAAACAGAGAAGAGGAGGATAAAAACCCAAAGCCTAAGCTCTGATGTACCTGAACAATAAGAGATCTGAGAAAATACATATTTAAGAAAATCAAAATCAGCAATCTTGTTTGGACCAATGGGTAAAATGGGTTAAGACATCTTATAGGAACTCTGATTATATACAAAATAAGTATATCACCAAAGAGGGAATCTCTAACTCCTATCAGACATCCAATACATGTGTAAACTGGGTTACGAATTGAGAATGGGTGAAGGCAGATTTAATATGATTCAGTGAAACAGAATTATATTACTAGAAAAATAACTCGAGTTTAATTACATTGATGGCATGTGTAAAAATCGTATTTACATGTAAAAGGAAACACGTTTTTCAACTTATTAAGAAAGTCTATAGTTACACACAAATGAATACTCACTGGACAAGTTATAATGTCACTCTATATACTAGAAAGATATTTGTATTATTTTTACCTAATGAGCAGTTGCTTTGCATTCTCCCATCTGTTGAACAACGTAACATGGTGCCAACCACACGGCCTCCCACGACAATGACACGTACATCCCGTCCATGAGACTCTTTAACATACTTCTGGAACAGGTATGGTGCTTCATGGCGAATAAGATGGCTTAGATCAGCCAAATGGTGCTTATCTCGAGCCAAGAAAACAGCTTTACCTACGATTGAAAAGAATAAAAATACATGTTAAGTCATCAATTGTGGGCAGATGATACCTATTATCTGAATCTTCTTGTATCACAATCTGCTGTTTCAGAATCAATTACACTTTTTTTTTTTTAAGTTTTCCTTGTTAGAACTGTTTTAACAGTGAAATAATACAAAAATATATAAAGACAAGGTAAATAATCTCCTTTTACCACTCCCCAAACTCATGTTTCATGACAAACTAAAATTTATTTTGATATATGTTGTGAGGCAGCGGTCTAGATTTGTACTTCTCCAGGTTAGCCAATAATGTCAACCTTATTCACTAGCAAAACTTTTTATCTCTGAATTAAAACATATGTGTGATATATTATTATACAATATACTAATATACTATATTAGGATATAGTAATATAGCAGTATGTTACCTCAATTTATTTCTGAATTCTCTAGCCTGTTCCACTGCTCTATTTGTCTATTTTTGTGCCAATGGAAGTCGCTGTTTTAGATATATGGTTCTAAATTCCTCCCATGGTGGGGAAGGGAAAGGAGGGATACTGAATCTACGTCGCTTCTGGCTGAATCTAGGAGGGCTTGTGATTGCTCCAAACAAGAGAATATAGCAGAATTAATTCTATTATGACTTATGAAGGTAGACCATAAACGGTCATACAGCTTCTTTGTTCACTTTAGCATTCACCGAAGGAGGCCTGAGACTCTTGGCTGCCCTACTGGAGAAGCCAAATATAAAGAATCCAGTCAACAGTTCCAGCTGAACTCTGATCCAGCCATCCCTGCCAAAACACAAAATATGTCACTGTACTCAGATTGATGTATCATTTTATGCCTTAAAATTCTATCTTAGGCTGGGCGCAGCGGCTCACGCCTGTAATACCAACACTTGGGGAGGCCGAGGCAGGTGGATCACCAGAGGTCAGGAGTTCAAGACCAGTCTGGCCAACATGATGAAACCCTGTCTCTACTAAAAATACAAAAAACAAAGTAGCTGGGCGTGGTGGCAGATGCCTGTAATGCCAGCTACTTGGGAGGCTGAGGCAGGAGAATTGCTTGAACCTGGGAGACAGAGGTTGCAGTGAGCTGAGATCACACCACTGCACTCCAGACTGGGCAACAAGAGCAAAACTCCATCTCATTTAAAAAAAAAAAAAAAAAAAAAGTCTACCTTAATCCAAAATCATTAAGATATTTTCATATGACATCTTATAAAGTGTTAATAGTTTTACCTTATTCGTTTAAGTCTTCAAACTATATATCTTTAGAGGGGGATGACTGGAGTTAGTGATCTAAGGTCTTATATTGTTTCTTTGCATTTTTTTTAGACAGAGTCTGGCTCTACTGCCCAGGTTGGAGTTCAGTGGCATGATCTCGGCTCACTGCAACCTCTGCCTCCCGGGTTCAAGCCACTTTCCTGCCTCAGCCTCACGAGTAGCTGGGATTACAGGCGTATGCCACCACATCTGGCTAATTTTTGTATTTTTAGTAGAGGCGAAGTTTCATCACATTGGACAGCTGGTCTTGAACTCCTGACCTCAGGTGATCCACCTGCCTTAGCCTCCCAAAGTGCTGGGATTACGGGTGGTCCTTATATTATTGAGGAAGATACAGACAGGTCTAACTTGAGACTCAGTCTAAGTATGTATGTTAAAATCTCTAGGTAACCACTAAACAGAAATAGCTTTTAGCTAAACTGAACAACTCATAGTAGCCTTCTGTAAGTCTGAGGTATCATGCACCTAACAATTTCCCTCTAATTATTCTTCAAAGTCACTCATATTAATAAGCAAGAATAGTTTCAAAACTATATACCTTACCAACAACTCATACACACCTCTATGACCCCGCGTATTCTTTACTACCATTGGGAACTCCAGTACTTCTGCTTCATCAATCATTTTAGCAAAATTTTCATGGCCACCTGGTTTGAGCAATAAAAAAATTTAAGACAAACAGCAGCAGAAGTGTTTTGTGATCAATTTTATCTACACTAAAGACAACCAACAGCACAAGGAAGTTGAAGGTAAGAGCCTGATGGCTATCTTTTTTTTCTTGGAGAAAGTATGTATAAGTTGAAAATATAACTGATTATCAGTTTAAAACAATACCTTATAAAACAAATAGCTCCCTTAACCTATACATATTCTAATGTCTAACTTAAGTATCTTTCAGCTAAACAGAGTTTCCTAATTCTATGCCATTTCTCATGTTTTTATCCTTATTATTCTCCCACACAAATAATAGAAGCCCCAAGATTTACTTTAATATATTCAATTCCCTGCTTGGATTAAGAAACTGAAGAATTAGTTGGTTAAGATCTATCCAAGGTTGAAGAGATGCTGCACACACTGACACACTCCTCTTTATTACCAACAAACACACATACCCCAATTTTTTTGGTCTCCATTATTAATCAGAGTTCTTTCTACACTGGGGTAACTCAGCATCCTGGGTTAAGTCTCCTTTCTCACTCTTTTTATTGACCAAAAACAAATGACACAATAACAAAATTAGAGCAAAAATAGACTGTAGCTACAAAAATCAGCACGATGAGAGAGAAAAGTTGAGACAGGATAAAGTTCATTAAACAAGTGAAATATGAGTAATTTGTAGCTTTGCAAAATTATGATGACTTGGTCACCAAATTTTAATCCTTCATCAATAGAACAAAGGTAATACTTGTTAATTTGGTTAGCCTTTTTTCCCTTCTTTCCATTCTCATAAAATCAACATTGTACAATCATGTTATAAACTATTAAGATCCCCAAAGCATTAAAAACACAGAATTCTCAACTTACATTAATTCTGTCTCTTCCTATGCAATTGCTAAAAACGGAAACCGTGTCCACGCATGCCATACAGGCTTGGTGAGGGTTGGGGAGGAAGAGTTCCTTTCTTTAAAATATTAACAATAAGGAGAGGACAAGGGTTCCTTTGTAAAGCCTAATTAAATCTCCAAGCATTCTTCTGGATATTTGAAGAAACACCTTTATGGAAAACTCTGCACTAATTTAAGTTTGGTCTTTTCCAAACAAGAGAATTAAAGGCAGGAAATACATTAGCAAAATGTTGTTTAGAGCAGTGTTACTCAGAATGTGGTCCTGCAACCTGTGCCTGTATAGGACTTGTTCACTACTGTTATGCGGTCAGATAAATACAAAAGGGTAGGCAGCAGAAGCTTTTATAGCAATCTGGCACTGCTGTGATCGTTTTATTATATTTTACACGAGTATTAATCTACCACAGATTGATCTTTAAAAAAAAAAAAAAAACAACCCTTTTACCAGAAGGTTGAAAGCACTGTTTTAAAGCATACCTACTAAAGTGTTACTTTCTTTAAAAACATTAAAATATTTGCATTATCAAAATGGTAATGAAGAAAACGAAAAATTAATGTCATAAAATTCTATTATCTTTTACCACAGAGGTTGGCAAACTAAGGCCTACGGGTCAAATTTGACCTATTGGCTGTTTTTATAATAAAGTTTCATTGGAACAAAACTACTCATTTGTTTAAGCATTGTCTATAGCAGCTTTCATGTTACAACAGCATTACTGAGGGTTACCAGAGAACTCATGGCTTGTAAAAGCTAAAATACTTTTAATCTTGAAAGTTTGTTAACCCTATTTTCCCCCATAATATGAAACAAATCTTAAGATATGATTTGTAATTAGCCTGTCCAGTGTGTTAAAACTGAAAGTCACTTCTATAAGATGTTCTTTCATGTCTGTAAATTTATCCTATTAAACTATCCGTGGTTAATATTTAGGCTATGCATGCTCTTTAGTAGGCTCACCATAAGAGAAAGTATCTGGCAGAGGAACACCATGGCCAGCTAACTCTTGAAATGTCCAGAACTTATTAACGCAGTTCAGGATGGCTTGAGGTCGGTTCATTAACCGGCATCCCATCTTCTCTAGATGGCGCAAAACAGTGATGTCACTATCACTCTGCACCCAAGGGGTTGGTACTCTGACTACCACCACTTGTGGGTAGGCAGTGATTAGCTCTCCATTGATCCGCAGACCTGAAATACATAAAAACAAGGCCAAAACCATTAGAGGGAAATACACAATAAAATAGAGAAATAGTAATATGCCATAGAGGAACAGTAATATGCCAAAGTTTGGATCATAAAATGAAATGTACTATTTTGTTAATATTAAATTGGGATGGAGATATTCCTCTGTAAGAAAAAAGAAAATTTAATTAGAAAAATCTCTGGTTAAAGAAATTATAGTACACACCACTACAATGAATTACCACATAGCCATTAAAAAGAATGTCATAAACATGTATGTTCAGAGATGAACAAATGCCCAGATACATAATGTTGAGTTTTTATTTTAAAGGGCAAATCTGAGAAAAGGTTTTATTTGTGCATACACATAAAAAATACCTATATGGGCCGGGTGCAGTGGCTCACACCTATAATCCCAACACTTTGGGATGCCAAGGCAGGCAGATCACGAGGTTAAGAGATCGAGGCCATCCTGGCCAACGTGGTGAAACCCCAACTCTACTAAAAATACAAAAACTAACTGGGTGTGGTGGCAGGCGCCTCTAATCTCAGCTACTTGGGAGGCTGAGGCAGGAGAATCACTTGAACCAGGGAGATGGGGGTTGCAGTGACCCAAGATCGCACCACCGCACTCCAGCCTGGTGACACAGAGAGACTCAAAATAAATAAATAAATAAATAAATAAATAAATAAATAAATCTAAGTGGTTTAACAATTTAACTGGCTTCCTATGAATGTGACTGGGTGGCAAGGCAGGAAGAGGAAGGTTGAAGAGAAAATTTTAATATTGTGCTCCATGTAATTCTCTATATTATGTTTTGTATGCTTTTTTAAAAAGTGAGAACATACGTCTCTATAATGAAAAAAGAAAATTTTTTAAGAGAAAAGTTTCTTGAATATTTACCCAATACCATTCTACTTAGGGAGACCCCAAATAATACACAAACAAGGTATTTATATGAGTTGCTTCTTTTTGAGACAAAGTCTCACTGTCACCTAGGCTGGAGTGCAGTGGCTGGTCTCAGCTTACTGCAACCTCTGCTTCCTGGGTTCAAGCAATTCTCCTACCCCAGCCTCCCAAGTGGCTGGGACTACAGGCGTCTGCCACTACGCCTGGCTTTTTTGTATTTTTAGTAGAGACGGAGTTTCACCACGTTGGCCAGGATGGTCTCAAACTCCTGACCTAATGATCCACCTGCCTTGGCTTCCCAAAATGCTTACAGGCATATCACCGCGCCTGCCCCGGCTTCTTAAACTCTATTTTCATTAAAAAAAATATATACTACATATATATATAAAATATATATAGTGTATATATAAATTTTATGTGTATATATATGCATACACACACACACACACACACACACACACACACAGAGTAATCCCACACTGTCTGTGGGGAACGTTTCAAGACCCTCAATGGATGCTTGGAACTGTGGAAAGCCTAAACTGAGAACTATATATACTGTGCTTTTTCCTATACACACATACCTGTGATAAAGTTTAATTTATAAATTAGGCACAGTAAGAAATAGTAACTAGTAATAAAACTGGACAATTATAACAATTACTGTAATTAGATTTATGTAAATGTGGTCCCTTTCTCTCAAAATCTTATTATACTGTACCATGGGTAACTAAAAACAGCATGCAAAACCATGGGAAGCAAAACTGTGGCTAGGAAGGACTACTACACTTGTTTAAAACATTCAAACACAAAAATACAGAACATATTCACCTTCCATACAACATTCTAGGTACTTAACGTTATTAGTACGTATTTTCCCTACTGTCATCTAAGTATACAGAAACATATATAGATATATAATCACTTAAAATTATTGGCCGGGAGTGGCGGCTCATACCTGTAATCCCAGCACTTTGGGAGGCAGAGGCAGGTGTATCACCTGAGGCTGGGAGTTTGAGACCAGCTTGACCAACATGGTGAAACCCCATCACTACTAAAAATACAAAAATTAGCCAGGTGTGGTGGTGCATGCCTGTAATCTCAGCTACTCGGGAGGCTAAGGCTGGAGAATCTCTTGAACCCAGGAGGCGGAGGTTGCGGTGAGCTGAGATTGCACCACTGCACTCCAGCCTGGACAATAGAGTGAGAGTCTATCTCAAAAAAAAAAAAAAAAAAAAAAAAAAATCAGAGACATCTTTCTGTATCAGAGCATATATAGCTTTATTTCAATACTTTAGGTGGGCTGAATGGATTACATTTTATAGATACACCATATGATCAATTCCTTACTAATAACTGATACTCGGCCGGGTGCGGTGGCTCAAGCCTGTAATCCCAGAACTTTGGGAGGCCAAGGCGGGCGGATCACGAGGTCAGGAGATCGAGACCATCCTAACATGAAACCCCGTCTCTACTAAAAAATACAAAAAATTAGCCAGGTGCGGTGGCGGGCGCCTGTAGTCCCAGCTACTCAGGAGGCTGAGGCAGGAGAATGGCGAGAACCCGGGGGGGGCGGAGCTTGCAGTGAGCCGAGATTGTGCCACTGCACTCCAGCCTGGGCGACAGAGCAAGACTCCCTATCAAAAAAACAAAACAAAAAAAAAAAAACACAAAAACTGATATTCATTCATCCAGTAAATATTAAGTACTATGTGTCAGATTCTTTTCTATATGGTCAAAATAGATTGATAAATAAGATAAGGTCCTTGCTTTCAAGAAGCTTTCTAGTGGGAGACAGACACTAATTTTTATGGTATTAACTTTTAAACACGGTAGTAGTTCTGATGGAAGAAAAATCAGGGAGGTAGAATTAATGGCAAAATTAAGGCACAAACCATGAGCCGAGGGTGTGTGTGTTTAAAAAAAAAGAGAAAGGACAATTCAAATGTAAGGCAGAGCACAAATCACGGGGCAAAAATGTTAACAATATGTGTGTGTGTGTCTCTGTGACTTGTATTGATGTACAGTAAAAGATATGGCTGGTCAGGTAAAGTGTCAAATATGCAAAGCCATATGAGCTGAACTAAAGAATTTATATCTGTTCTGATTAGGAATTGAGAGTCTGTGCTGGATATTGCCTGCTGATAGTCCATGCCATCCCATCTTTTAATTATTCCCCTGTATGTATAGCAGGGAATAGAAGCATATTCTATATACTCCTCTGCCAACAGAATTCCATCTTGAGAATCTACCAACAAGATGACAATTACACGAAATTTTGGCCAGGCTTACTCTGCAAACCCAGCACTCTGGGAGACAGAAGGAAGAGGATTGCTTGAGACCAAGAGTTCGAAACTAGCCTAGGCAACATGAGATCTTCATCTCTAAAAAAAAATACTTAAAAAAATTAGCCTGGTGTGGTTGTGTGTATCTGTAGCCCTAGTTACTCAGAAGGCTGAGGTAGGAGGATAATTTGAGTCCAGGAGCTTAAGACTGCAGTGACCTATGATCAACCTGGATGACAAAGACCCTGACCCTAAAAGCGAAAAAAGGTTTTATTTGAAGGTGAAAAAAGTAGAAATTATTCTCCAGGAGCACCATGGATAGGTATGTGGTCATCAGCAGATGTGAGGTTTGCCTGTGGCTAACACCATTCTCCTCACAATCATTTGCTACAAGCATCTTGATACTTTTTTTTTCTCTTTTTTTTTTTTTTTTTTTTTTGAGACGGAGTCTCACTCTGTCGCCCAGGCTGGAGTGCAGTGGCACAATCTTGGCTCACTGCAACCTCCGCCTCCTGGGTTCAAGTGATTCTCCTGCCTCAGTCTCCTGAGTAGCTGGGACTACAGGCATGCACCACCACGCCCTGCTGCCTTTTTGTATTTTTTAGAGATGGGGTTTCACCATGTTGGCCAGGCTGGTCTCGAACTCCTGACCTCAGGTGATCTGCCCACCTCAGCCTCCCAAAGTGCTGGGATTACAGGCATGAGCTACTGCTCCCGGCCCTTGATATCATTTCTTAGGCTTTAGCAGTGACTTGCCTAGATAAGCAAATCCAAAGAGCATTCTAAAAATTGAAAAAAAGCCTCGGTGCCAGTTTGAGGATGAAAAATTTTGAGATAAGGATACAGAGAATGGGAATGTTAAGAAGGGAAGCTGGTTTGGGGCAGAAGATGTTGGATTTGGATCTAGATAGGAAAGACTTTGGTAATGACATAAGGATTTTAAAGTAGAATTACTGTACTTGAAATGTAGACTGGAACTATACATATATGTATACAGTCATATTGGTGGAGTGAAAGCTGTATATTCATATTTAAATATTAATTTATGGGGCCAGGCACAGTGGCTCATGCCTGTAATTCCAGCACTTTAGGAAGCCGAGGTGGGTGGATCACCTGAGGTCAGGAGTTCGAAACCAGTCTGGCCAACATGGTGAAACCCTGTCTCTACTAAAAATAGAACAATTAGCCAGGCATAGTGGCAGGTGTCTGTAATCCCAGCTACTCCAGAGGCTGAGGCAGGAGAATCGCTTATACCTAGGAGGCGGAGGTTGCAGTGCGCTGAGATCATGCCACTGCACTCCAGCCTCGGTGACAGAGTGAAATTCCTTGTCAAAAAAAAAAAAAGAGCTGGGTGCAGTGGCTCACACATGTAATCCCAGCACTTCAGGAGGCTGAGATGGGCAGATCACCTGAGGTCAGGAGTTCAAGACCAGCCTGACCAACATGGAGAAACCCCATCTCTACTAAAAATACAAAAATTAGCCAGGCGTGGTGGCTCATGCATAAAATCCCAGCCACTTGAGAGGCTGAGGCAGAAGAATCGCTTGAATCAGGGAGGCAGAGGTTGCAGTGAGCAGAGATCATGCCATTGCATTCCAGCCTGGGTAACAAGAGTAAAACTCCATCTCAAAAAAAAAAAAAATTCACTTATGGGAATCAGCCTGAGAATAGCTAAAGAAATAAGAATATGTAAGTTGAAAATATGAAAGTAAAAAAGAGACATCAAGGACCTCAATAAGAGCCAGGGTAAAACTTAAAGGGAAAAAGTCAGTTAAAAAAAAAAAATAGCAAGGCCAGCCACAGTGGCTCACGCCTATAATCCCAGCCCTTTAGGAAGCTGAGGTGGGCAAATCACTTGAGGTCAGGAGTTCAAGACTAGTTGGCCAACATGGCAAAACCCGTCTCTACTAAAAATACAAAAATTACACAAGGACGGAAAACCAAACACTGCATATTCTCACTCACAGGTGGGAGTTGAACAATGAGAACACATGGACACAGGGCGGGAAACATTACACACTGGGGCTTGTCGTGGGTGGGGGACTGGGGGAGGGATAGCATTAGGAGAAATACTTAATGTAAATGACCAGTTGATGGGTGCAGCAAACCAACGTGGCACATGTATACCTAGGTAACAAACCTGCATGTTGACACATGTACCCTAGAACTTTAAGTACAATAATAAAAAAAAAAAAGAAAGAATTATCTTTAAAAAATACAAAAATTAGGCATGGTGGCACACACCTGTAATTCTAACTACTTGGGAGGATGAGGCAGGAGGTATGCTTGAACCCAGGAGGCGGAGGTTGAAGTGAGCAGAGATTGTGCCACTGCACTCCATACTAAGCAACAGAGCGAGACTCCGTCTCAAAAAAATAAAAAAAAAATTAAAAAAACCAGCAAAATCTAGAATTATTAAATAGCATTACAAAAAATAAGAAAATCAGGAGAGAACAACCAAAACCATTAAATGAAAGAAACAAAGCAAGCTTTGAGAAAAGCTTGAGTTATAAGGAAGACAATATAAACTGTCAAGAAAAAATTCAACCATTATTACCCTATCATTATGTTAACCTGGAAATAACTTTTGCTGTTTTTTAAAAATGGGATAAAGATGCAAAAAACTGTTCCACTCTCCAGTATAAACAGTCTATTTGTTGCCACTGGAAAATGGGAGTGCTCTAACCCAAAGTATAGTTGGATCTGCACAGTGCACTATGGGGGTATTAGTGAGGATGGAAAGAAATTCAACGCCTCCTCTAACAAATATCTGATGTTATTCTAGGAAAGCAGAAGGGATCCAAGGCTGGAAAGATGAATGTGAGCCAAAAAGGCAAAGTCACATCTCTTAGGATTCTGCCTTATGAGCTACTGATCTCTTGAGCACTCACCAAATATCACTCATACCTTTGATGTAGAGCTTGTAAATGGATATAAGAGAATGGTTTCTTCCCTCAGACCCATGTTATTTAGTAAACAGAAGCACATAGTTGTTTGAAGAATTTTATCCACGATTCCATTACTCACTGTAAAAACATGTATTCCAACTGAATGTGCTTTGTTTTTAACCCCATCTCCTCTAACATATATTGTTTTTTTAATAAACATCTTAAATCCCGACTTATAAAATTTTTCATCTAGCTTGTTGACTTAATACTGAAATTAAGATTTCGGTACAAATATTTTAGATATAAGTTTTGGATGAGGTGTATAATAAAGTGCTCACATAACAATAAGATTAATAAGTTAACCCTAGAACAGCAATGGGGTGGGGAAGCAATCTTTCTTCCTTTTTTATTAGGATATAAAAGGTATTGTGTATTAAAAGGTGCTTTTGTCAAAGCAGAGTGATACAGTGTTAAGGGCTGATTATGCTCCAGTCTGAATGGTAACAATCTCTCCTTCCCCATAATTAAGTGGGGGGAACTTCTCAGATGACCTACTATAAACTTCTGTGTTTTGAAAGCAGAGTTTGGCTATACTCTTAACAATAGTAAGCACTAGTGGTTTTCTTCCCAGGAATTGAGGAACAGAAAAATGGCAGCCTCTTCATTACTGATATTTACTTTTATTCCATCCTTGAGCGTTCCAGATGATTTTTTAGGACTTCTGGAATTTTTTTTTTTTTTTTTCTGAGACAGACTCTTGCTCTGTCACCCAGGCTGGAGTGCAGTGGTGCAATCTCAGCTCACAGTAACCTCTGCCTTCTTGGTGCAAACAATTCTCTTGCCTCAGCCTCCCAAGCAGCTGGGATTACAGGCGAGTATCACCACGCCTGGCTAATTTTTGTATTTTTAGTAGAGACAGGGTTTCCCCACGTTGGCCAGGCTGGTCTCCAACTCCTGACTTCGGGTGATCCGCCCGCCTCCGCCTCCAAAAGTGCTGAAATTACAGGCATGAGCCACCCCGCCTGGCTGGACTTCTGAAATCTTTTGAAAGCTTATAGTATTTTCAGATTTTTAACTAAAAGTTTCAAGTAAAGTTGCTGTTTGTATAAAATTAAAAGCCCACACAATCTTTGTGTCAAAAATTAAGGAAGCACTCAAAGACTAATGGAGATGTGTTATAAGGACACAGGAGACAACCTGGAGGTGTTCCCACTAGCTAAATTTGAGATGATCTGGCAATCAAAAAAGAACTGGTAACACAATGAGTATAAAAAGTCCATGAATCCACAATGAATATGGAGAAACGGTAAAAAAGCCCCATTTGGTACCTCAGGAGGGAATTATTACAGATGCTCCTCGAAGTCAAGTAGCATACTGAACGTTTATCACTTCTATCTACACCACTGTAAAGTTGAAAAATCTTACATTAGACCACTGTAAATCAGAGACTATCTGTACATAAATCCTTATTCCCAAAACTAGTAAAGTGGGAAAATTACATTTACTTAACCTTTCTTTTCAGGAGGCACTATAGTTCATCACTAGTAGAGAAAACTCTTTTAGAAAAGAATGTGAACTAATAAATCACTAATAGTGACACAGACTCTCATTTTGTGCTTCTGTTTGTCTGTACTATGAAGTACATACCATCCACTGAAGTAATTTTTTGTCTAAACTGTGTAACCTGGATATATTCGAGCCAATTTACACAAAACTCTAGGAGGCAAACATCAAAAGGAAATGATCAAACAACTGCAGAATGTGAGACATTTTAAGTGTTCTGATCACTTCATGTCATTGCAGAAATAAAGATGCAGAGGCCAGGTGCACTGGCTCACGCCTGTAATCCCAGCACTTTGGGAGGCTGAGGCAGGCAGATCACCTGAGGTCAGGAGTCAAGACCAGCCTAGGTAACATGGTGAAGCCTCACAGCTGAGTGTGGTGGCGCATACCTGTAATCCCATCTACGAGGGAGGCTGCAGTGAGCCAAGATCACACCACTGCACTCCAGCCTGGGCCACAGGGTGAGATTCTGTCTCGGAAAAAAAATAAATAATCATAATAAAAATAAATAAAAAATAAAAAGAGAGATGGGGAGATTGTTTTAGATTTAAAAGACTAAGCAAACATTACAACCAAACGCAATGCATGAACCTTACCAGAGCTGATCTGAAAAGACTAACCAAAAAAAGACATTTTGGAATCAACTAAGAAAATCTGATTCAAGAGCATATATTAGATAATATTAGAGAGTTGATAATTTTCTTAGGTGTGCTAATGGATTATATAGATTATATAGGTAACCTTTTTTTTGGATGGACATATTGAAGTATTTAGGAGTGAAATGACACAAAGATGGTTATTTGAAAAGTTAATGCCCTCCCAAAAAAGTTTTGCATGTATATATATGAACAAGAAGATATGAAAGAATTATGATAAAAGGTTCCTGTTAAACTCAATCTCTAAGTAGCAAAAATATACTTGCTCATCATTCCATTCTTTCAGATTTTCTGTTCACTTAAAACCTTCCCACAAAGAAAATTCTAAACCCAGGTGTCTTTCAAAGGTGATTTCCATTAGACATTCAAGGAAGAAATAATACCAAATCTATACATTTTTCCAGAAAAGAGGGAACAACAACAAAGCGCGCTCCAGCCTGTTTTATGAAGCCAAAATACGTTAGCAGAAAAACTGACAACGACATTTCAAGTGGAGTTGTAAACCAATCTCACGAACATAAATGTAAAAATCTTCAACAAAATATTAAGACATTCTATACAGCAATATAATTAATCATAAACAAGGTAGGTTGTAAAGTTCAAAGTTGAAAAACCACTCAGGTAATTCATGTTCACAGAAAAAAGAGAAAAAAATCCTTTTTATTCATTCACTAAAAGGATAAAAACTGATAAAATTCAACAACCATTCAGTTTGCCCTTTTTCAAAGTGGACTAGGGGCCTAGACTTTTCTTGCTGTGATTTGAGTCACATATTGTTACAATTTCTGTTTCTCACAGGATAGATTAACTTGATTTTTTATTCTTATTGTCTTGTCAGGGACAAAAACATCCTTCTTTTTTTTTTTTTGAGATGGAGTCTCACTCTGTACAAAATACAATCAGCAACAAAAAGTTAGAAATGAAAAAATCGTAATTGTGTCATTTACAATAGCAGCAAAACCCATAAAATTCACAGGAATAAGATATAGCTAATGAAAGATGTATAAGATCTCTGAGGATAGAATTACAAAACATTATTAGAGACATTAAAGATGATGAGAGGGACAGATCATGTTTATAGATAGGAAGATGGTATAGTATGAATATTTTTTTCCCAAAGTAATCTACAGATAGATACAGTTTCAGTGAAAATTCCAAGTGACATTTTTGTGGAACTTTGACAAGTTGATTCTAATATATATATGCAAAGAATCATAAATAGACAAACATTCTTGAAAAAAGAGGGCTTATTCTACTGGATGTCACTATAAAGCTACAGTAATTAAGTCAGTGTAGTATTGGTACAAAGGACAATTAAAAAAAAAAAAAAAAAAAGAAAGAAAGAAAACAAATAGCCCAGAAATCCCACCTATTACTTGATTCATTGGAACGGTAACACTGGAAAGCAAAGGGCAAAGGTCAGTCTCCTTTGTAAAATGCTGAGACAACCAAATATTCAAGTGCAAAGAAACCATTGTAACAATAATAGGTTTTACTGCCTGATGCACACGGCAGGTTAATATGCTGAGATATCAGGTTGCAGCACAGAAAGTTTTGTCACAGGGTCACCAAAGGAGGAGATGGGCAGGAACCTCAAATTTGTCTCCCTAAGGAGTCTGGGATTAGAGTTTTGGAGTTGGCCAAAGTGTGGGGATCGCTGATGGTTTCAACATTACCACCTATAACCCATGAGTAAGATACCTATCATTAGCCATAAAAATTAATTCCAGGTGGATTGTAAATTTATATATTTACAGCTAAACTATAAAACCTCTAAAACATAACACAGGGGAGTTTCTTCATAATCTCAAGATAGAGATGGATTTCTTAAACACAGCGTAACCATAAACAATAAGAGTTGGATTACATTAAATCCTTCTATTTGTCAAGACACTATTGAGAAAGATAAAGGCAAGCCACAGATGAGACATTTAAAACAGTAAAACAATCAGACAATCCAATAACAAAATGGACACGAAAGTTGAATAGGCACTTTATCAATAAGGATACCAAACAAATATGTGAAGATACTCAATCTCATCAGTGAGTTGGGATACATAAAATAAAACCACAATTAGATACTATTTTGCACCCACTAGAATAGTTAAAAACAAAAGACCATTAAACAAGTGTTTATGTGAAACCATTATAGTCCCATAAATCAAGGAAAAAAAAAAGGAAACAAGTATGTGGTTTAAGAATAAACACCTCTTATTCACTAAGAAGAGAAGTGAACGTCCTTAATCTGGTAAAGGGTTACTTGAAAAAAAAAAAAATCTACATTTTTAAACATCAGATTTATTTACTAGAACAAATCACAGCACTCCCTTTAAGATTGGGCATAATAGGCCGGGCGCGGTGGCTCAAGCCTGTAATCCCAGCACTTTGGGAGGCCGAGACGGGCGGATCACGAGGTCAGGAGATCGAGACCATCCTGGCTAACACAGTGAAACCCCGTCTCTATTAAGAAATACAAAAAACTAGCCGGGCGAGGTGGCGGGCGCCTGTAGTTCCAGCTAGTCGGGAGGCTGAGGCCGGAGAATGGCGTGAACCCGGGAGGCGGAGCTTGCAGTGAGCTGAGATCTGGCCACTGCACTCCAGCCTGGGTGACAGAGCGAGACTCCGTCTCAAAAAAAAAAAAAAAAAAAAAAAAGATTGGGCATAATAAAGAGTGTATGTACTATTACCACTTTTGTTCAACATTATGCTGGAGGTCCTACTGAATCCATCAAGGTAAGAAAAACAAAAGGCATAGAAGCTAATCATTTACAAAATATATGACCATGTGCATCACAACTCCTAGAGAATCTAGTGAAGAAAAAAATAAGGGACAGAACCATATTTATATTACACCACTTTGCATGCAGGAAAAGGGAGGAAATATGAACATGTTCCAAACTCTGAAGACAGACTTTCTGAGTCTGAATTCTGGCTCTACTACTTAAAAGCTTTCTGATTTGGGGCAAACAATTTAAGCAATCTGCCCCATAGGATTATTAAAAGAATAAAATGAGTTAATGTTTTGAATAGTCCTACAAGTGTTTATAAAAGAAATATAATTTTATAACTGGAATTCTAAAACCTGAGATAAATTATCTTTCTTTTTCTAGCTCAACTTAGTAAGTACACCCATGACCTCTCAGACAATAGTCTTACAGAATCAGATCATCCAATTTCACAACTGCCAAAAGTACTCTGCATAAACAGTTGAATATTATTTTCTATCAACAGTTAATAACAGTATCACTTACTGAGTATTTACTATGTGTCAGATTCCACACCAGAGCATTTTATACACATCAAGTAATCCTAGGCACAACATTATAAAATACAATAGTCTCCTCTTATCTGCAGGGGATACATTCCAACACCCCCAGTGGATGCCTGAAACCACTAATAGTACCAAACCCTTTTCCTTCTTCATGATTTCATGGATAGAAGATTCAATCTTATTACATAGATCTTAGCAACCTCAGTATATGGTATTTTCCTTTCCTTATAAAGTTGACAACTTTTACCTTTTCACTTAAAGAAGCACTTTACAGCTTTTCCTTGGCAGAGCTGAACTGCCAGCATCTTTGGAGCCATTATTAAGTAAAATAAGCATGACCTGAACGAAGCACTGCAATACAGATGCAGTTTGACAGTCACTCTGATAACTGAGAGGGTTACTAAGGGACTAATGGGCAGGAAGCACATACATTGAGATGCTGGACAAAGAATGATTCATGTCCCAGGCTGGAAAGAGTGGGACAGCATGAGGTTCCACCAGTCTACTCAGAATGGAGGCAATTTAAAACTTCTGTGTTATTTTGGGATTTTTCCATTTATTATTTTCAGCCCACGGTTGATCTCAAGTGAAACCCTGAAAACTGAAACCACAGATAATGGAGGACTACTGCAGGCATTTCACATTTTATTCCTGCTTGACAGCAAATATATTACCAACAGATTTAATTTAGTAGGAAGTCAATGAGTCAACATCAGTCTGACCAACTGCAAAAAGTTTAATAACCAGGACAAATAGATCTAACTAAATTGTAAAGCTCAAGTTCTTTTTGTTATGTCACACAAATTCCCCCCAAATCCCTCGCTAGTTTCCTAAGCAGCATTATAGCTAGCAAACTCCTTTTAGCAGGAATATACTGTAATAGTGAGGCTAGACCTATCGTCTCAAACACCAGAAAGCCTCTGAATTCCCTCATTTGGCTGAAACAAAGAATCTGGAGATCTGAGTCCCATGTTCATTCTCTTGCCTCAAACTCCAATGCCTTTAGAAGACTATTCTAGCCACCTGTCCCCAAATTCCTCACACATTTTAAACTATTCAATGGCAATAGCTACTGGGTTCCCTGAGACTTGTACTCAACAAGCCCATGGTTCCAAGTAAATAAAAGCAATTACTCAGTTTCACTGTGTACCATGTAGTAGATCCTCATCCAGAAATAACAAAGGGGGTATAACTGCTATCTACCCTATCTATGCCAGGTAATCAATTCTGAGAGTCTACTATCTGTACTCTGCTATTAACTGCTGTACTGGGTAAGCTTAAAAGCATCCCTTGGTATCCCCAGAAATTGGTTCCAGGACCCCCACGAATACCAAAATCCATGGATACTCCCTTATATAAAATGGCGTAGTATTTACACACAACCCATAGATATCCTCCCATATACTTTAAATCATCTCTAGATTACTTGTAATATCAAATACAATGAAAATGCTATGTAAATAGTTGTTATACTGTATTTTTATTTATTGTATTGCTATTTTTCCCCCAAATACTTTCGATCTGCAGTTGGTTAAATCCAGAGATGCAAAACCCATACATAAGAAGGGCCAAATGTATTTCATTTGCAAGCAACTAAAATATTTCTGGTTAACCTGAACAGAAAAAATGCAATGAATATAAGGTTGTGCACAGAACTAAAAAAAAATACAGGTATACTCAGATATACTGTGTGTTTGGTTGCAGACTACCGCAATAAAGCAAATATCACAATAAGGCAAATGATGTAAATGTTTTTGTTTCTCAGTGCATATAAAAGTTATATTTTCACTGTACTGTAGTCTGTTAAGTGTGCAATAGCATATGTCTTAAAAAATAATGTACATATCTTAACTTAAAATACTTTTATTGTTAAAACATGTTAATCATCTGAGCTTTCAGTGAGTCCATTTCTTTGCTGGTGGAGGATCCTGCCTAAACAATGATGACTGCTGATTGAATAGGGTGGTGGGTGGTGAAGTTGTGGCAGCTGTGGCGATTTCTTAAAATAAGACAACAATGAAGTCTGCCACCATGACTAACTCTTCGTCCTATTAAAAATTTCTCTGTTGCATGCAATGCTGTTTCATAGCATTTTACCCATAGCAGAACTTTTTTTCAAAATTGAAATCAACCTTCTCAGACCTTGCTGCAGCTTCATCAACTAAGTTTATCTAATATTCTCAGTCTTTTGCTATCATTTCAACAATGTTCACAGCATCTTCACAGGAAGATTCTACTCAAGAAACCACTTTCTTTGGTAATCCATAAGAAGCAACTCTTTATCCATTTTCTCATGAGATTGCAACAATTAAGTCCAATCTTCAAGCTCCACTTCAAATTCTAGTACTCCCCCGCCACATTCAATGTTATTTCCTTTACAGAAGTCTTGATCTCCTCAAAGTCATCTATGAGGGTAGATGACTTCTTCCAAACTCTTGTTAATGAAGACATTCTGACCTCTTCCCAAGGAATCAGGAATGTTCTTAAGGACATCTAAAATGGTGAACCCCCTTCAGAAGTTTTTCAATTTGCTTTACCAGCATCTATTAGAGGAATCATTATTTATGGCAGCTATAGCCTCACAAAATGTATTTCTTAAATTGTAAGACTTAAAAGGAGAAATTACTTCTTGATCCATGGGCTGCAAAGTGAATGTTGTGTTAGCAGGCATGAAAACAATGTTGATCTCTACGTACCTCTCCATCAGAGGTTTTTTGTTTTTTTTTTTTTGTGGAAATGGCGGTCTCTGTATGTTGGTCACAAACTCCCGGCCTCCAGCGATCCCTGCCGCCTTTGCCTACCAAAGTGCTAGGATTACAGGTGTGAGTTATCAGACCTGGCCCCATCAGAGCTCTTGGCTGACCAGGTGCACTGTCAATGAGCAGTAATATTTTGAAATGAATCTTTTTTTTTTTTTTTTTTTTTTTTTCTGAGCAGTAGGTCTCAACAGAGGGCTAAAAATATTTAGTAAACCATACTGCAAAGAGATGTGATGTCATCCAGGCTTTGCTGTTCCACTTAGAGAGCACAGGCAGAGTCCATTTAGCATAACTTTTAAGAACCCTAGGATTTTTTTAATGTTAAATGCGCACTGGCTTCAACTTAAAGTCACTAGCTGCCTTAGCACCTAACAGAAGAACCAGCCTGTCCTTTGAAACTTTATCTTAGCTACATCTTCAAAGCCAGTCATCTCCTCTCTAGAGGAGTCCTAGAGGGCATCTTCTTCCAACAAAAGGCTGTTTTGTCTACATTGAAAATCTATTGTTTAGTGCAGCCACCTTCATCAATTATCTTAGCTAGATCATCCGGATAACTTGCTGAAGCTTTCACACAAGCACCTGCTGCTTCACCTTGCACTTTGTTATGGAGACAACTTCTTTTCCTAAACCTCATGAACCAACCTCTGTTAGATTTTAACTTTTCTTCACCTCTCTGAGCTTCCTCACCTCTCTTAGCTTTCAAAGAATTGGAGAGAGTCAGGGTCTTACTCTGGTTTAGGCTTTAGCTTAAGGGAATGTTGTGGCTGGTTCTATCTTTTATCCAGACTACTAAAACTTTCTCTGTATCAGCAACAAGGCTTCTTTGCTTTCTTATCATTCATGTGTTCACTAGATTAGCACTTTTAACGTCCTTCAAGAGCTTTTCCTTTGCATACACAAAGTGTCTAACTTTGGTGCAAGAGGCCTAGCTTCTGGCCTATCTCAGCTTTCAAAATGCCTTCCTCACTAAGCTTAACCTTTTGATTTAAAGTGAAAGATGGGGCCAGGCGTGGTGGCTTACGTCTGTAATACCAGCACTTTGGGAGGCCAAGGACGGCGAATCACTTGAGGTCAGGAGTTTGAGACCAGCCTGGCCAACATGGTGAAACCCCCATCTCCACCAAAAATACAAAAACAATTTAGCCCAGCGTGGTGGCATGCACCTGTAGTCCCATTTACTCAGGAGGCAGGAGAATCACTTGAACCCAGGAGGCGAAGGCTGCAGTGAGCCGGGATCATGCCACTGCACTCTAGCCTGGGCAATAAAGCAAGACTCCGTCCCCTGCAAAATAAATAAATAAAAATAAAGTGATAGATGGGTGGGCGGTGTGGCCCACGCCTAGTAATCTTAGCAATTTGGGAGGCAGAGGCAGAGGTGGACAAACTGTGTGAGCTCAGGATTTTGAGACCAGTTTGGCCAACATGGCGAAACCCCATCTCTACTAAAAACACAAAAAATTATCCGGGTGTGGTGGTGCGCACCTGTAGTCCCAGCTACTCAGGAGGCCGAGACACAAGAATCACTTGAACCCGGGAGGTGGAGGTTGCAGTGAGCAGAGATCATGCCACTGCACTCCTGACTATGAACTGCTGATCCGGGTTCCCGATTCCTAACAGAAGTATACAAAAGTATCCGTATTACAAAGTTCTTATTTGTTCTCTAGACAGTTACATCTAGGAAAAACACCACTGCTCAACAGGAACCTTGAATAACTTATTTTATTCTAGTTTCTTTTTTTTGAGACGGAGTCCCCCAGACTGGAGTGCAGTGGCACCATCTCAGGTCACTGCAAGCTCCGCCTCCCGGGTTCACGCCATTCTCCTGCCTCAGCCTCCTGAGTAGCTGGGACTACAGGAACCCACCTTTATTCTAGTTTCTTAAAAGCCCCCAGAGAAAGCATAGCATTTCTACTGTTTTGGGTTTTCTGTAGGTCTCAAACTAGTGCCTGCTTTGGTAAATAAACAAGCACTTGTACCAATGTCATTCTTTTTTGTTTACTTTTAGAAACTGACATGTATTTTCCATCAACCTTATTTCCATCTTGCTTAAGAGCCTGTGGAAACAGCTTAAGACCACTCAATAGTTGTTCCCACCCATTCAGTGGCCTGAGTAGTGGGAGCTGCAGGCCAGTCTTCTGTGGTAGGCTGAGTGTTCCTGTCTCAGCTCCTTGGTTGCAAGGAGGAGTTTTTCTGCAGCAGTCTGCTCTTTTTTTTTTGGAGATGGAGTCTGGCTCTGCCGCCCAGGCTGGAGTGCAGTGGCATGATCTTGGCTCACCACAATCTCTGCCTCTCAGGTTCAAGTGATTCTCCTGCCTCAGCCTCCTAAGTAGCTGGGATTATAGGCGTGCACCACCACGCCTAGTTAATTTTTTGTATTTTTAGTAGAGACAGGGTTTTCCCATGTTGGCCAGGCTGGTCTCCAACTCCTGACTTCAGGTGATCCGCCCGCCTCGGCCTCCCAAAGTACTGGGATTCCAGGCATGGGCCACCATGCCCAATCTGCTTTTCTTTTTCAATTTCTTCAGAATCTCTGCAGAAGTAGAGACCAGGCACAATCTACCACGGGTGTTCACAGGAGGTGGTGCCATGCGTTTGCAGAACTTCCCAGGGCCAACATCTACCACACTGGACCCACTGAGTGAGCTCCCTTATTGCCGCATGGGATACCAATGTCCACTTAGTGCAGAGAATCTGTTACACAGAGTAATGGGAGGCAGGTTAACTAAGATGTCTCTGTGAAAGGTTGGTGGTCAGCCTTGGGATCAATAACCATCAGAAGGCACAGTTCCTGGAAGGCTGCCTGGACTTGGTTAATGAAGGTTCCAAGAGTCAAGCGGCCAGCAACAGGAGTGGCTTCAGTGGCAGTAGCAAACTTCACAGCCTGCCAGTCAGCACTCCTAGAGGATATGACACTGACATCAATATAGTTTTCAATGGCAACAAAGAAAGGGGGTGCCAGTAGAAGCTTCTCCCAGGTCCCTTCTAATCGATGATGCAGATGCCATCACTTTTTCTTTTATAGATATACGATTCCATCTGAAAGTCAACGGTGGTGCCACCTAAGTGGGTTCCTGCTGCAAGGAACTTGAGGACATCCTCCTCCTCCATGTGCTCTTTGTAGGACATCAAGGGTTCCAGACACCGTGAAAACTTCCCTTTAAGTTATAATGAGAAGGCCACGTGGACCCCTCCCTCTCTAGGTAGCACAGAAAGGGACAGCGTCATTCTTTAGGATGGCAGTAGAAACCACAGAATAGTAAAACGAAAAGCATTAAAATCCACATGCTTTCCCTTCTACTTTTTTTGGTTAAAATTATAGATGATTCATGTTTTTTTATGTTAAGTGTATAACAAATGTTATTAAAAGGCTCTCCAGCCGGGCATAGTGGCTCATACCTGTAATTGCAACACTTTGGGAGGCTGAGGCGGGTGGATCACTTGAGGTCAGGAGTTTGAGACCAGCCTGGCCAACATGGTGAAACCCCACCTCTACTAAAAATACAAAACTAGCTGGGCATGGTGGTGCATGCCTGTAATCGCAGCTACTTGGGAGGCTAAGGCATGAGAATTGCTTGAACCTGGGAGGCGGAGGTTGCAGTGAGCCAAGATTGCACCACTGCACTCCAGCCTGGGTGACAGAGCAAGACTCTGTCTCAAAAAAAGTTCTCCTTTTTTTAAAATGTAAACATTATTTTAGATTCAGGGAATACACATGGAGGAATACACACGAGTATATTTCATAATGCTGAGGTCTGGGGTATAACTAGTCCTGTCACCCAGGGAGTGAGCATAGTACCCAATAGTTTTAGTCGCGCTCTGTCTCCCAGGCTGGAGTGCAGTGGTACCATCTTGGCTCACTGCAAGCTCTGCCTCCTGGGTTCACGCCATTCTCCTGCCTCAGCCTCCCGAGTAGCTGGGACTACAGGTGACCGACACCACACCTGGCTAATTTTTTGTATTTTTAGTAGAGACGGGGTTTCACCGTGTTAGCCAGGATGGTCTCGATCTCCTGACCTCGTGATCCACCCACCTCGGCCTCCTAAAGTGCTGGGATTACAGGTGTGAGACACTGTGCCTGGCCCCAATAGTTTTTTAACCCTTGTGCCGCTCCCTCCTGGCTCTCCTATTTTATTTATATTTCCTTCCATCAAGTTGTACTTCAAATTGAAGAACTGATTCTCCTTTTTTTTTTTTCATTTGAGATGGAGTCTTGCTCTGTCACCCAGGCTGGAGTACAGTGGCGCAATCTCAGCTCACTGCAACCGCTGCCTCCCAGGTTCAAATGAAATCTGCCTCAGCCTCCCAAGCAGCCAAGACCACAAGTACACACTACCACACTCGGCTAATTTTTTTATTTTTTTATTTTTATTTTTTTTATTTATTTTTTTGAGACGGAGTCTCGCTCTGTCGCCCAGGCTGGAGTGCAGTGGCGCGATCTCGGCTCACTGCAAGCTCCGCCTCCCAGGTTCACGCCATTCTCCTGCCTCAGCCTCCCGAGTAGCTGGGACTACAGGTGCCCACAACCGCGCCCGGCTAATTTTTTGTATTTTTAGTAGAGACGGGGTTTCACCGTGGTCTCGATCTCCTGACCTTGTGATCTGCCCGCCTCGGCCTCCCAAAGTGCTGGGATTACAGGCGTGAGCCACCGCGCCCGGCCATTTTTTAATTTTTTAATTTTTTTTTTTTGATGGAGTCTCACTCTGTCGCCCAGGCTGGAGTACAGTGGCTCAGTCTCGGCTCACTGCAACCTCTGCCTCCCAGGTTCAAGCCATTCTGCTTCAGCCTCCTGAGTAGCTGGGATTACAGGCACACACCACCATGCCCAGCTAATTTTTGTATTTTTAGTGAAGCTGGGGTTTCACCATATTGGCCAGGCTGGCCTCGAGCTGCTGACCTCATGATTTGTCCGCCTCAGCCTCCTAAAATGCTGAGATTACAGGCGTGAGCCACCGCGCCCGGCTAATTTTTGTATTTTTTAGAGGGGATGGGGTTTCACCATGTTGGCCAGGCTGGTCTTGAACTCCTGGCCTCAAGTGATCCACCCACCTCCACCTCTCAAAGTGCTGGGATTATGGACATGAGCTAACACATCCGGTCCAGTTCTTCTATTTTTAAGAGTAGCTCAGTTATCACTGTTAGGTCAAACAACCATGAGAATTCTCTAAGTGCATGTCAATTGTAGAGAAAACAGCAAAAGGAGACATATGTTCTTTAAAATATTAATATCAAGAGTAAAACATCTTCCTGGAGTTGGAGACTATTATTTTAAGTGAAGTAATTCAGGAATGAAAAGTCAAACATCGTATGTTTTCACTTATAAGTGGGAGCTAAGCTATGAGGACACAAAGACGTAAGAATGATATAATGGACTTCGGGGACTCAAGGGTAAGGGTGGGAGGGGGTGAGGGATAAAAGACTACATATTGGGTACAGTGTACACTGCTTGGATGCTGGGTGCACCCATCTGAGAAACCACCACTAAAGAACTTACCCACGTAACCAAACACCACCTGTTCTCCAAAAACTACTGAAATAAAAAAACACTGTAAAAAAGAAGCCTATAGTGACAGTCGGGGAAAAAAAGTATTCTAAAAGAGGGGACACAAAATAGAACGTGCTGTTATTCACCATGTTGGTGGTATTATTTTCTGTATCAAAGAATTCAGAAATTAGAAAATACAAATATGGCCAGGTGTGGTAGCTCACGGGTATAATCCCAGCACTTTGGGAGGCCGAGGCAGGCAGACCACTTGAGGTCAGGAGTCCAAGACCAGCCTGGCCAACATGGTGAAACCCTGCCTCTACTAAAAATATAAAAATTAGCCGAGTGCAGTGGTGGGTGTCTGTAATCCCAGCTACTGGGGAGGCTAAGGCAGAAGAATTGCTTGAACTCGAGAGGCAGAGGTTGCTGTGAGCTGAGATTATGCCACCACACCCCAGCCTGGGTGACACTGCAAGACCCTGTCTGGGAAAAAAAAGAGAAAATATAAATACATCAGTCATCATTTCAAGGTTTGTGTCCCCCAAAATGTTAAGTGTTGAAATCCTAACCCTCAATGTGATGATACAAGGAGGTAGAGCTCTCATCAATGGGATTAGTATCTTTACAAGAAGAGATAAGAAGCCAGGTGAGGTGGCTCACACCTGTAAATCCCTCCACTTTGGAAGGCTGAGGCAGGACGGTCGCTTGAGCCCAAGGAGTTCAAGATCATCCTAAACAACATGGCATGACCTCGTCTCTACAAAAAAATTTTCATAAATCAGTCCAGCATGATGGCACATGCCTATAGCCCCAGCTACTCAGGAGGCTGAAGCAAGAGGAGAGCTTGCGCCTACAAGGTTCAAGCTGAGCTGTGGTTGCATCACTGCACACCAGCCTGGGTGACAGAGTGAAGCCCTGTCTCAAAACAAGAAAAAAAATGGCCCTGCATGGTGGCACACGTCTGTAATCCCAGCACTTTGGGAAGACAAGGCAGGAGGATCACTTGAGTCCATGTGTTCAACACCAGACTAGGCAACATAGTGAGACTCATCTCTATAAGAAAAATAAATAAATAAATTTTTAAAAAGGAAGAGATGAGCGTTTGCACACATGCTTTCTTGTGCACGTGCTCTCTCTGTTCTCCGCCATGTAAGGACACAGCAAGACGGTCATCTGCAAACCAGGAAGTGGGCCCTCATCAGAAACAAATCTGCCAGCACCTTAATATGGAACTTTCCAGCCTCCAGAACACTGTTCTTCAGAACAACAGAAACAATTTCTGTTGTTTAAGCTATCCAGTCTAATTTGTTATAGCAGCCCAAACTAAGACCGTCAATTAAAAAGGTATTTTCTAGAAGCAAGACTTTCAGAATGGTGGAATGAGAAGGCATTTTTCTAGCTCACCGGCAATACTAGAATCCTAAGTGCTGACCTCAAATGTGACAAAGCTGTGTGGTATATCTCTAATTCACAGAGAAGGAACTGTCCCTGTCTGTCTTACCACACACATACTACCAAGATCTCTTAAATGCTCTAATGGAATGGACTATTCCAACAAAACTCCTAACTCAGAAACCATCCAGTTGAGAAGTAACATGCCAGTCACTTTTTGTAACATCTTCCATCTATATAAATGAAATCTCTTGGAGCTTCCCTCACCAATTAGCTTGGCTGGGGGACGGGGAGTATCACTCCTCCCACACATTCCCCATGAACACTGTAATTCTCAATAAGAAAACTACAACTTTACTCTCTACTTTCCTTTTGTTATTTAGACTAAGACGTTTTGGCAATCGTGTGTGTGTGTGTGTGTGTGTGTGTGTGTGTGTGTGTCATCAGACAAAAAGATTTAAAAGTGTTATGAAATAACAAATAGTCAAGAAGAAAACATCATGGATGACCATACAAATACTGTCCAGAAGAGAAGACATTTTAATGGACTTTAGATAGGTCATTACTTCAGGCCTTGGTTACTGCATTTTCAAAATGAATTCAAAGAAACAGCTCATTATTACTAGATCAACTTTTTATGAAGAATGCTATTTTAAGCTTTGTGTTCTCCAGCAGAAACACTCAGGATGTACATTCAAAAACTATTAATTGCTCGGTGTGGTGGTACATCCTTGTAATCCAGGACTTTAGGAAGCTGAGGCAGGCAGACTGCTTGAACCTCAGGAGTTCCAAGGTAGGCTAGACAACATAGCAAAACTGTCTCTACAAAAAAATACAAAACTTAGCTGGGCGCAGTGGTACATGCCTGCAGTTCCAGCTACTCAAGAGGCTCTGCTTGGGATCACCTGAGTCCAGGTAGGTCGAGGCTTCCACTATCCCTAGCCCTGACAATTTAAGCAAAATGAATAGTGACAGTAATGGATTATAATTTTTTTTAATAAAATGAGACCATAAATCCAGAAAATAATAGAGAAAATTCATGGGCCAGGCGCGGTGGCTAACACCTGTAATCCTAGCACTTTGGGAGGCCAAGCCAGGCAGATCACCTGAGGTCAGGACTTCGAGACCAGCCTGACTAACATGGAGAAATCCCATCTCTACTAAAAACGCAAAATTAGCCGGGCGTGGTGGTGCATGCCTATAATCCCAGCTGCTCAGAAGGCTGAAGCAGAAGAATCGCTTGAAGCTGTGAGGCGGAGCTTACGGTGAGCCAATATTGCGCCATTGCACTCCAGCCTGGGCAACAAGAGCAAAACTCTGTCTCCAAAAAAAAAAAAAAAAAAGAGAGAAAATTCTTCCTTACAGTACAATGCCAACTAATAAACACAGAATGAAAAATCCATTTTGCAACAACTTCATAATATAATTGATTCAGGCAAGATTCATCAATGGAGGCTAAAACTATTCAAAGTCTGATATAAAAATAGGATATTTACAGTCTCAATCTCCCCACATATTATTAATAAGGAAAAACATTACATCTATATAGTAAGGAAACTTGGAAGACATTAACCAAGTAATCAAATGTTGAGAAAAATGGGTATATGCCTCCTGATGTAAAGAATTATGAAGTACAGCCTTTCACTTATGTGATATTCTTACCAAAAATGCATAAGCCGACTAATCCTTTGTACACATCAGACAAATCCAAACTGAGGGAAATTCTGCAGAAAAGCTCACTTGTACTCTACAAAAATGTCAATGTCAAAAAAGATACAGGCAAAAAAAAAAAGTCAGGATTAAAGGAAAATAAAGACACATGACAAATACAATGTGTGATCTTGAAGAAATCCTGGATAACGGAGGAAAAAAAGCTAAAATGATATGGTTATTTTTGAGTTGAGTATGAACTACATATTAGTTAATAGTAATAAATAAGGCTGGGTGCAGTGGCTCACGCCTGTAATCCCAGCACTTTGGGAGGCCAAGGCGGGAGGATCACCTGAGGTTAGGAGTTCGAGACCAGCCTGGCCAACATGGTGAAACCCCGCCTCTACTAAAAATACAAAAGATGAGCCAGGCGTGGTGGCACATGCCCGTAATCCCAGCTACTCAGGAGGCAGAGGCAGGAGAACCACCTGAATCCAGGAGGTAGAGGCTGCAGTAAGCAGAGATCGTGCCATTGCACTTCAGCCTGGGCAACAAGAGGCAAACTCCTTCTCAAAAAAGAAAGTAAGTAATAGTAGTATTAAAATTCCTGAAACTGGCTGGGTGAGGTGGCTCACATCTATAATCTCAGCACTTTGGGAGGCTGAGGCAGTTGGGATTGCTTGAGCCCAGGAGTTCAAGACCAGCCTGGGCAACATAGTGAGAGACCTCATCTCCACAAAAAATAAACAAAAATTAGTTGGGTGTCATGGCATACACCTGTAGTCCCAGCCAGGGAGGTCAAAGGCTGCAGCAAGCCATGATCACACCACTGCACTCCAGCCTGGGAGGCAGGGCAGAGCAAGACCCGTCTTAAAAAAAAAAAAAAAAAAAAAAAAAAGGAAATAACACGCTTAAGATTTTGGGGCACCTTGATCTAAACAGCTCAGAAAACAAACAAACAAACAAACAACATGGTGTGGTAAAGCAAATGTGGCCAAGTATTGACAATGAGTGAAAACTGAATAAACAGTATACGGGAGCTATTTGTATTATTTTTGCAACATCTCTATAAATTTGAAACTATTTCAAAATAAAAAAGGAAGAAAAAGCTAGTAGACTTTTCATTTTAACTGCTTGGAGAAAGAAATTACCCAGCATCCCTAAATAGCACCTTATAAAAAGAAAATAATTTTCAAGCACACACCAATCTTGTAGCTTTCTAAAATTAGGCCCATCCTTAAAACTAAAATAGAACCAACAATGGTTTTCCACTCCAAAACTGGAAAACGCTACCATGTGAGGAAGAAATCTTTCAGTTGTAACAAAACTGGTTAACTTGCTGCACTGAAGAGATTAATACAGACAATAAAAAGTCTAAAATTAGGACAGGTGCAGTGGCTCACGCCTGTAATCCCACTTTGGGAGGCTGAGGCAGGCAGATCTGAGGTCAGGAGTTTGAGACCAGCCTGACCAACATGGAGAAACCCCGTCTCTACTAAAAATACAAAACTAGCCGGGTGTGGTGGCACATGCCTGTAATCCCAGCTACTCGGGAGGATGAGGCAGGAGAATTGCTTGAACCTGGGAGGCAGAGGTCGCGGTGAGCCGAGATCGCGCCATTGCACTCCAGCCTGGGCAACAAGAACAAAACTACATCTTAACAAACAAACAAACAAACAAAAACAAAGACTAAAATCAATAACCATTCCCATAAATATGTAATTAAACAAAACAGGCAAAAGTTCAATGAATAAAGTTTTAAAATTTTTGCCCCAAAGCTAATTATGTATTTCATCTCAGCAATATTTCTCTCTGTTTTAAAGCGTAATCCCTTGGTATTTATATTTTAAAAAAAAATTAGGATGGGCACAGTGGCTTACGCCTACATTCCCAGCACTTTGGGAGGCTGAGGCTGGCAGATCACCCGAGGTCAGGAGTTCGAGACCAGCCTGGCCAACATGGCAAAGCCCCATCTCTACTAAAAATACAAAATTTAGCTGGGCATGGTGGCATGCGCCTGTAGTCCCAGCTACTTTAGAAGCTGAGGCAGGAGAAGCACTTGAACCCAGGAGGTGGAGGATGCAGTGGACCAAGACTGTGGCAATGCATTCCAGCCTGGGCAACAAAGAAAGGCTCCATCTAAAAAAAAAAAAAAAAGTTTAGCCTGCCTGATAAATATTGATATTGCTGCCTGATAAGTAGGCAGCAATACCCCATAGCTGACATCATTACCAAATATTCTGCAGCTCTCTGACCAAGGAAAACAAAATTTTTGATTTGACCTACAAACTTTCTGTACCCATGTAAGGAGTTTTTCTTATTGCCTATTAGATGAAATTTAAGAAATATAATCCAGAAGATGACAGAAGTGAGAAAACTACTTCAATTCTCCTCATTTTCCCCTGAAGTGAATTTCTGATCCTTAATGTATTATTTGCTTAGCTGACATCAAGTCTTGTGAAAGGACTACAAAGAACTCCAAAGGTTTTAACCAGTGGCTAACTGGAACATTGAAGATAGAATTCAGTTTGCCTCTTGGCGTTTATTACTTTCTCCATCTGGAAGATGCCTTTTATTTTAAATAAATATATCTATTTTTATAAAATAATTTGGAATACAAGTTAACCCCTTCCTAGTTGCTATGCTGAATTAATTAATAAAAAGAAACTACTAAAATAAACTTTGAGAAGCTACACAATACTATGGGCAAGTAAAACATGACAACATCTAAACCCAATGGCCACCAATAAAAACAAAATCAACGATTTTTACACTCATGACTACCACTAAATGAACTCACATTCAGTCCAAATATAGCTTGTTTCCTTAGATGTCATTAAATAGTATACAATTTAATAAAGTATTATTTTTCATCTATGAGACAAAGATTCTTACGCATACATAATAAAGGTATTAAGGTGAGGGTAACAGGCACTAACTTCCTGCTCATAAGAACATAAATTAAACTTTCTGAGAGTCAATAGGTCACTAGAGCCAAGATATTTACTTTCAAAATACCTTTCAGGTAAACTAGCTTATTCTATTTCCAGCCATGTTAAAATACAAGATTACTATCTCCCATGCACAGCTTTGAACTGCTGCTCTAGTTCAAAAACCCTTGTATTTCTGACTTCAGCAATAAGTAGGTTAAGTTATCCTTTCTCCAAGTTCTCCTTCCTTCTCCCAAATCTCAGATTTAGGTTCCTTTCTTTGCCTAAAACACAAGTATTTTTCTCTAAAAGTTAAGTCTACTTTGGTACCATAAGGCCTAGGTAAAATATAACTTTTCCACGAAACTTCACCATTCCTCTGCCTTACCAGATAATTCCTCTGTGTTCTCCAAGTACCTTATTTGTACATCTATTATAACCACTAACACTATTTTATTGTCCTCTAGTAGACCTACAAGCACTTGATGGGGTGAGGACAGTATCCTACTCAAACACTACACTGTACCTTTCAAAGGGTCAATATATAGCAGACACTCAGTAAGTAGTCACACAATCTACCTAAATCAATCAATCAATCAAATCAGTCATCTATCATCAATTCAGAGACAGGGTCTCACTGTGTCACCCAAGCTAGAGTGCAGTGGTCATAGCTCACTTCAGCCTCAAACTCCTGTGCTCCATCAATCCTCCTACCTCAGCCTCTCCGAGTAGCTAGGACTACAGATGCGCACCACCACGTCTGGCTAATTTCTTATTTTTATTTTATTTTTTGTAGAGACAAGGTCTTGCTATGTTGCCCAGGCTGGTCTTGAACTCCTGGTCTCACACAATCTTCCTGCCTTGGCCGCCCAAAGTGCTGGGATTACAGGCGTGAGCCACCATGCCCAGCCCGAATCAATTTTAATTAACAAACTCTTTTCTCCACATGAATTTAAAAATCTCAACTTATTCTAGTTTCTCACTTATTCAGACTTAAAGCAATTTCATGTTTTTCCTTATATTTAGGTTACTTAATAATAGAACATTCTCCTCCTCCATATCTATTCATAGCTATGGTAGTAAATAGATACTACATGACGGATCTCACCTTGTAACTTTTAAATAATAGTAGATCCTGAGTTAAGATGTGGCAATGATCTGAGCAAAGGTTTTAAAATGTGAGTCTTTTTTTTTTTTGCTTTAACAAGAAGCATCTGTTTTCTAAATAAAATATGTATAATATAAATTCAAGAACTGACATTTCTGAACAGAATAATTCTTTGTTGTTGGGGGCTATACTATGCGTTATGAGTATTTATCAGCATCCTTAGCCTCTACCCATTAGCTGCCAAGAGCAACCTCCTGCCCACTTGTTTCAAACAAAACGTCTATGGGTATTTCTAAATCACAATTCTATATAACTGAATAGTATACAGCCATACTAAATAGTGAGGTATATTCCCAAGAAAAACAACCATAAACATCATCAAGAAGATTTGTTTATAGCTGACTTATTCAAAGTTGCAAACTGGAAACAACACAAACGTCCACCAATAAGAAGACCTATGCAGTATATTGTATGAATTATACCTCAACTGAAAATTGAAGAATAAAGAATTTTGGCTGGGCTGACATATAAAACCCTCTAAAATAGTAAGTCAGGGAAAAATAATATTCAGAACAATGTGTATGATTCTTTTGCATAAAAAAAGACTGGTGTGTGTGCGTGTGTGTGTGTATAGTTTTCTGTTATATGCATGATACTTTCCCCCAGAAGAATATTCACGAACGCAGGTGATGGGCATTATCTTCACAAAGTGTCTGCATTTTAATTATGCCATTAGTACTTTTTGACTCTTAGGATATGCAACAATAGTTATTAATGTTAAAATGTCAGATTATCTGAATGCTAAGATTTTGAACCATTTTTCCTTCTTCTTTATTAAAAAAGAGGTAACACCACCCCAAAAATACACAATGCAGTAATATACAGTTTTTAATCTTTTAAATACTCAGCCATGTTAAAACACAAGATTACTATCTCCATAAACAGAAATGGAATAGGAAAGTGTAAATGTGACTTCAATTAATGGACCTAGGTGTGTTGAGCTCCATATATTACAAAGGGCAGAAGAGTCCAGTAATTTGATTCCTTAGGATCAAAAGTACTCCAAATGAGACAGGCAACTAAAGTCTTCATCAATGGCAGAAACAAAGGGCAAGTAGGAATCACCTGCCAAATAAAAGCTAAAGGCTAGAGTGGCAAGAGAAAACAGCCTCACATTATACAGACCTGTGCCCATTTATGTGTTGATCTGGTCACTAAATCTACAAAAATCTCCAACACCAACAGGGTCTCAAACTCCAGTCCACAATAAAAGTTCTAGTTCTGGCTGGGCGCAGTGGCTCAAGCCTGTAATCCCAGCACTTTGGGAGGCCGAGGTGGGCGGATCACGACTCAGAAGATCGAGACCAGCCTGGCTAACCCGGTAAAACCCCGTCTCTACTAAAAAAAATACAAAAAACTAGCCGGGCGAGATGGCAGGCGCCTGCAGTCCCAGCTGCTCGGGAGGCTGAGGCAGGAGAATGGTGTAAACCCGGGAGGCGGAGCTTGCAGTGAGCTGAGATCCAGACACTGCAGTCCAGCCTGGGTGACAGAGCGAGACTCCGTCTCAAAAAAAAAAAAAAAAAAAAAAGTTCTAGTTCTAGTTCAAGAGACTCAAGACACCAAGCAGAAGCAACCAAAGTTACTAGCCGGCAAGAAACAAACTTGGGCAGGGGAAGAGGAAGGAGAGTACTTCACACTCTAAGCCTGCGAAGTAAAATGTTAAGGCACATGAAAAAAGTAAGAAAAACAGGCAATAAACTTAGAAATCAAGAGATGAATTCTATCCTGATGAAACAAACATGATAAAGCAATCTAAAATGACTTTAAAATAAGTATGTTCAAATCCTCAAAAGGATAAAAAAACATATATCCTCACTTGAGATACTGCAAAAGCAAAAAAAAAAAAAAAAAATCCACAGGTATCCAAGAGGAATATCAGATTAACTATAAATGACAGGACTATTCTACATATATCAGATGCCGAAATAAAAACAACATCTTCAAAATACTGGAGTACAAAGTAACTGACTCTCCACAGTTTTAAACCCAACTAAACTGTCATTGAAGAATAAAGCAAATAAAAAGACATTTCCGGACACACAGCAAAGATTACCAATTGCTGACCAGAGCTTAAAGAACTACTAAAGGATGTCAGCAAAGTGGTGGAATAGGAAATTCCAAGCCCTCATCATCCCCTCCTTGCCTAACATTAAAAAACAAACAAACAAAAAAAAGGAACTGGCTAAAATAATCTTACAGAACCTCTGAAAAACAGTGAAAGGAGGCCCAGCGCAATGGCTCATGCCTGTAATCCCAGCACTTTGGGAGGACAAGGTGGGTGGATCACCTGAGGTCAGGAGTTCGAGACGAGCCTGGCCAACATGGTGAATCCCCGTCTCTACTAAAAATATAAAAATTAGCCAGGCGTGAAGGCACATGCCTGTAATCCCAGCTACTTAGGAGGCTGAGACAGGAGAATCTCTGGAACCTGGGAGGAGGAGGTTGCAGTGGGCCGAGATCACGCCACTACACTCCAGCCTGGGCGATAGAGCAAGACCCCGTCTCAAAGAAAATTTAAAAAAAGAAAGAGCTGCATTGAAAATGGTAGAAAAGATGGTATTTTATTCACCCTTGCCCTACCCTTTCCACAATGCAGAGTTGTCTTGATCTAGAAGACTTTAGGCAGCCCAATTCCCTACCTCAAATGGGAGGGTGTAGGGCAGATCTCATTAGCAATATTCGGATCTGTTTAAGGGCTAGTCTCTGTTTCACTTAACTAGGTTCTCAGGTTGGAAAAGCTGCAAGCCAGCTACAGTCCAGCAAATGCCTGGGGCAAGCTGTTATAGCTGGAGACATGTAACGGACCATCTCAGGCCCTGAGACCAAGCTAGAATGAGACTATTTGGGAAATTAAGACATCTAAAAGCAGCCAAGGTGGCTGGGCACTGTGGCTCATGCCTGTAATCCCAGCACTTTGGGAGGTTGAGGCAAGAGGACTGCCTAGGCCCAGGAATTCAAAAGCAGCTTGGGCAAGACAGCAAGACCTGTCTCTACTGAAAAACAAAATAAAATAATTAGCCAGATGTGGTGATGCATGCCTGCAACACTGTACTCCAGCCTGGGTGACAGAGTGAGAGACCCAGTAACACACACACACAAAGAACAAAAGCAGCCAAGGCCAGTCAAAACACATGCTCAGAAAAGGCCTGACAATTTCTTAAACTCTTGTGTCAGTATTATCCCAAGGACTTGAATACACATATTTCTCCAAAGATATACAAATAGCCAATAGGTCCATGAAAAGATGCTAAAAATCACTAATCACTAGGGAAACACAAATCAAAACCACAATAGGATAACACTTCTACCCATTAGGATGGCTATTATAAAACATAAGTTGACAAAGATGTGGAAAATTCAAACGCTTGTACACTCTTGATGGGAATGCAAAATGGATAAACAAAATGTAGCAAACACATAAAATGGACAGGCATGGTGGCTTATGCCTGTAATTCTAGTACTTTGGGAGGCTGAGGTCATAGCGACAGGAGGCAGGGAAATTCTGGGCAAAAGAGGGCAGGTCCCTGGTGAGGGCCCGACCCTCAAGCAAAAAAAAGCCTGGTACCATGGCCCAAAGTAAGAATTTACATCCCTGTTTTCCTGCTCGACTGCTGCCTTTTCCAAAACCACCCATGGCCTGCCCCTCCCCACCCTCCATCTTGTGTCCATAAAAACCCCAGGCTCAGCCAGCATAAAGAGAAGCAGCTGGACATCAGAGACTACGGTTAGACATCAGAGAGAAGCAGCCTGACTTCAGAGGGACAGCTGGACTACAGGGAAAGATTACCTTCCCGCCCCATCCCCTCTCAGCTTCCCACTGAGAGCCGCTTTCATCTGCAACAAAATACCCCACATTTACCACCTTCGATTCATTTATGCGACCTCATTGCTCCTGGACACCGGACAAGACCCTGGGTGCCACGAGTGTGGGTGCAAAAGGCTGTCACGCTGACCCTCCACTGACCTGTTAACACTTAAGTCATCTGTGGATGGCAAAGCTAAAAGGGCACTGTAACACTTCCTTTGGGGCTTCAGAGGTTGTGGTACCCTCTCCTACACACTGCGGTGGGGCCAGTATAAGTTTGCTCTTGCTGGCCCCCAAAAGCACTTGCCCTGACTCCTGCACCCACTTACCTGTGCTCCCCCTCCCATGAGGGGTGGAGCAGTGAGTGGAGTTCACCCGTGCTGGAGCCCAGGCACTCCAGTTCCCATCTGCGAAGTGGTCAGGGAAATATTCTGCTTCAGAGACAAGTGGAACATTTGAGCCTAAAAGTTCAAGACCAGCCTGGGCAAAATGGCAAACTCCATCTCTTTTTTTTTTTTTCCACTGGATGTCATTAGTTTATTATAAAAGAGAACTATGGAAATTATTTACATGATGAAAGATTTCAGAACTTCAGTGGAATGGGCAGCTTCATGTTGATGCCATTTCAATAGTGATTTATTTCAGTCTAGGTACTTTCCAAGAATGTCACCATCTCTAAATAGGAAATAATCCTTGTCATCTAGAACTACTTTGGTGCCTCCATACTCTGGCAGAAGAACTTTATCTCCAACTTTCACGCTAACCGGTTGAATCTCTCCACCCTTTCCTTTAGAACCCGATCCAACAGCGACTACTGTTGCTTGCAATACTTTTCCTTGAGATTTTTCTGGAAGCATAATGCCTCCTTTGGTTACAGTTTCAGCAGCACTCCTTTCAACCAATACTCGGTCAAAGAGTGGAAGAAACTTTCTAAACGCTTGTCCTGCCATGACTCCCTCCGCCTCAGACTCGTACTCTGCTCTCTCCATCTCTTAAAAAACAAACATACACACACACACACACACACACGCACACACAATTAGCAGAGCATGGTGGCACACTACTAGGGAGACTGAGGTGGGAAACTGCTTGAGCCTGGGATGTGGAGGTTGCAGTGAGCCAAAATCATGCCACTGCACTCTAACCTGGGAAACACAGTGAGACTCCATCTCAAAAAATTAAAAAACCCTAAGTAGGACTTCCAGTTTCTGGTAAGCTTAGAAGACCAAGCTACTAACTTGCTGGGATTTTATTAGAATCTAACTACCTAGGAGGAGAAAAATACAAAACTCCAGCCCCCTCTGGACATTATGTTCCACCTAAAGGGAAACAAAAATAATTGGCATATACTGGTTATGTTTGTAGTCCAGTAGCAGAGGCTCACCAAAAGGCAGAGACCTAATCATAGGATACTTCACCTCCCCCAACATTCCCACTATACCACTAAAGGCGTATTTACTCCAGTTTCTTTTACACAATTCCCACCTTTCAACCACAAAATACAAGTTATCTGAAAAGGCAAAAACACAGTCTGAAGAAACTAAACCAGAGTCAAAAACTAAACTAACCAGAGACAGATGTAGCGGAGTGGTAGGATTTTAAAAGACTGTGATTCATAGGCTAAGGACTTCCACAAAATAGTAGACAACAAGCAAAAACTGATGGATAATATAAGGATATGGGAATTCTAAGAAAGAACTAGTTCCAGGATCCCCCACGGATACCAAAATGCACACAAGCAGCTCAAGTTCCCCTAGTTGGCAATGCAGAAACCATGGATACTGAGAGTTGGCCCTAACTGTGGGTTCTGCATTCCACGAATGTATGCATGTATTGATAGACAAATATATTTCATCATGTGTTCACAAATACTAGATTTTTTTTTTTTTTTGAGACAATGTCTCACTCTGTTGCCCAGACTGGAATGCAGTGGCATGGTTTTGGCTCACTGCAACCTCCACCCCTGCGGTTCAAGTAGTTCTCCTGCCTCAGTCTCCTGAGTAGCTGGGACTACGGGCGCCCGCCACTATGCCTGGCTAATTTTTATATTTTTAGTAGAGACAGGGTTTCACTATGTTGGCCAGCTGGTCTTGAACTCCTGATCTCAAGTGATCTGCCCGCCTCAGCCTGCCAAAGTGCTGGCATGAGCCAATATGTCCGGCCAAAAATACTAGATTTTTGATCTGCATTTGGTTGAATCTGTGAATGTGAAATTCACAGATGCAAAACCCATGGATACAAACTGCCAACTTTGGCTGGGTGAGGTGGCTCACACCTGTAATCCCAGCACTCTGGGAGGCCGAGGCAGGCAGATCACCTGAGGTTGAGTTCAAGATCAGCCTGATCTACATATAGTGAAACACTGTCTCTACTAAAAAAATACAAAAATTAGCTGGGTGTGGTGGCACATGCCTGTAGTCCCAGCTACTTGGGAAGCTGAGGCAGGAGAATTGCATAAACCTGGGAGGCGGAGGTTGCGGTGAGCCAAGATCGTGTCACTGCACTCCAGCCTGGGCAACAGAGCGAGACTCTGTCTCTCAAAAACAACAACAACAAAACCCAAAGTGCCAACTTTATTTGACTGCATGTATAATCACTGTGTGTGTGTGCGTGTGCATGCAGGCACACACATACAGTTACATTTAACACTTAAAGGAAATGAATAACAGCAATGATCTCTGGGACTGGTGGGAGGAATTAGCAATATTTTGCACTACCCATGAGGAGGGTATTTAAAAGTGGACTTAGATTAGTTGTAAATGTATATTGCAAACCTAGGGTAACCACTTTAAAAAGCTACATAAATGAAATACTAAGAAAGGAGGGAAAACAGAATTAAAACACTCAATTAAAATGACAAAAGGCAAAAAAAAATAATGGAAGACAAAAATAAGAAAAACAAGGGCAACAAAGAGAAAACAGTAACAAACATGATATGTTAATTCAACCATATCAACAGCACTGTAAATGTCAATAAATATTCCAATTAAAATACAGAGATTGTCAGAGTGGATCAAAAAACAAGACCCAACTACGTGTCATCTATAAGAAAATTTATTGTAAATATAGAAAAACATGTATTTTAACAGTAAATAAAATGAAAAAAAGCATAAAATGGCCCAGTAAACTCCTGTGAGTAAAAAATAAAAGAATTAAAAGTTTAAAAATTAAAAATAAAAAAGCAAATGGATAAAGATATACCATGCTAGTACTAACCAAAAGAAAGTATAGAAAAATAGCTGTATTATTTTCAGACAAGCTATAGTCTGGGAGGAAATATGTGCAAATAACATAACTGACAAAAGATTGTTATGTAAAACATACAAAGGGCTCTTAGAATTCAACAACAAGAAAATAAACCATCCAATTTAAAAATGAGCAGAAGACCTGGACACCATACCAAAGAAGATATACAGATGGCAAACAAGTATACAAAAAAGTGCTTTATGTCATATCTTCAGGGAACTGCAAATTTTAACAGTGAGAGATACCATTACATCTTACTGGCCAAAATCCAGAACACTGACAACATGAAACAACGGAGAGGATGTGGAACTCTCATTCATTGCTGGTGGGAATGCAAAACAGTACAACCTGGGCTGGGCGCAGTGGCTCACGCCCCGTTATCCCAGCACTATGGGATGCTCAGGCAGGCAGATCACTTGAGGTCAAGAGTTCAATACCAACCAGGCCAACATGATGAAATCCTGTCTACTAAAAATATAAAAATTAGCTGGGCAAGATGGCACATGCCTGTAGTCCCAGCTACTCGGGAGGCTGAGACAGGAGACTTGCTTGAACCTGGGAGGCGGAGGTTGCAGTGAGCCAAGATCGCACCACTGCACTCCAGCCTGGGTGACACAGTGAGACCCTGTCTCAAAAAACAAACGAACCAAAACAGTACAACCACCTTGGAAGACAGTGTGGCAGTTTCTTACAAAAGTAAACATACTCTTACCATATGGTCCAGGAAAACTGTGCTACTTGGTGTGTACCAAAAGGAGTTGAAAATTTATGCTCACACATACCTACACAGAGATGTTTAAACCAGCTTTATATGGCGCTAAAGCCCTACCCAGCAGCCACTCTACAGCAGGGCTCCCCTTGGCTCCCACCTGCCCCCTTGTGGCCTCTGCCAGGGCTCGTGTGCCCTGCAGGCTCAGAACATATGCAAAGGGGCTAGCTGCAGACTTTGGGCAGATGCAACTCTAGGATGACTTCAAAGTACAGCATCCTGACCTCAAGTGAGACTAGCCTGGCCACCATGGCAAAACCTCATCTCTACTAAAAACACAAAAATTAGCCAGGAGTGGTGGCATGCACCTGCAATCCCAGCTACCCAGGAGGCTGAGTCAGGAGAACTGCTGGAACCTGGGAGGTGGAGGTTGCAGTGAGTCGAGATCGCACCACTGCACTCCAGCATGGGCGACAGAGCAAGACTCCATCTCAAAAAAAAAAAAAAAAAAAAAGAAAGTAGAACATCCTTTGCTCTCCTAGGGGAGAAAATTGTAACTAGCAGACAGTCTGCATATGGGGTTTTCAGAAAAGTCTTCACCTCAATAAGAAGCCTGCCTCCATCGGGACCTGGGATGTCTGATGTCTGTGTAACAAGTAATATTCTGGATGTTAGCAAGCTGGTGAAATAAGATGGTCCAGTGCTTGTCATCTCACAGAAACAACAGTTTAACAACTACCAGGGAACAAAAATACATTTATCAGAGCTAAAGAATCAACTGAGAAATTATAGTACCTGGGTGTAGCACAGAAATAAGACAAATGCATTAAAGAGGGTAAGAAGGATGGTGTCACATTACCTACATCTCCCCTCCACTAACCCTAAGCAGGAGAATGAGGCAAGTAACAGATGTGCCTTAGATCCCAACACCAGCTCTATATCAGTAAAACCCAGTGACAGGCAGTCCCCCACAGCACCATACCCCAGGCTGGTAACTGAGGACTTAGTTTCTAGGCCAGGACCTGCAGAACTAACCTCCAGCCCTATCCCAGTGTCAGGTCAGCACCTGCAGACACAGGTACCAAGCCTCTCCCAACACCTGGCCCGTACCTGCAGACTCAGGCTCAGGGTCTGAGTGAAGCACTTATGAAGCTAGACTCCAGGCCCAGTGCTACAGTCCAAACCACTCAGAGACCACACCATACAGAAATCTCTGCATGAGCTGACTACTGGAAAACTTTCTCTGCTAAAGCCACTGGACTGGAATAAGTGTGCACATCAACAAATACACAAACACCAACACTTGGCCTCAGGATCGGGGGAAAAAAATCAGAAAAAAGGACACCATCAAATAACAACATACTGCAAAAGTAAATGATCCTAAAGAAATGGAGATCTACCAAGTACTTGATGAAGAATTAAAAATAATCTTATTAAAGAAATTCAGTGAGCTATAAGAGAATACAAATACACAAATAAACAAGATCAGGAAGAAAAAAATAAATGAACCAAATGAGACGTTCAACAAAGAGAATCATTTCTTAAAAAATCAAACGAACTTTACAGCTAGAGAAAACAAATGACTGAACTGAAAATCTTCCCTAGGAAGCAAACTTGAAAACTGATCAACTGAAATTACCACGTCAGTGAAACAGAAACAAAAAAGAATGAAAAAGATTGAAGAATGGCCAGGTGTAGTGGCTCATGCTTTTACAAACCTAGCATTCTGGGGGGCTGAGGTAGGCAGATTGCTTAAGCCCAGCCAGGGCAACATAGCAAAATCCCAACTCCACAAAAACAAAACAAAACAAAACAAAGCAAAATAAAACTTAGCCAGGCACGGTGGTGCGTGCCTGTAGTCCCAGCTACTTGGCAGGCTGAGGTGGAAAGATTGCTTGAGCCCAGGAGGCAAGAGGTTGCAGTGAGCCAGGACTGCACCACAGTACTCCAGTCTGAAAGACAGAGAGAGACTCTGTCTCAAAAAAAAAAAGCGGGGGGGAAAGGGGGGAACCAAAGAAAGCCTATGAGAATTATAGGCCAGTGTCAAGTGAACCGTAATACGCATTATGGATATTCCAGAAGGAATAGAGGAAGACAAAGGGACAACAGTTTTGTTTTTTTTTTAAGTTCCCTAATCTAGAAAGAAATAAACATCTAGATCCATGAGGCCCAGCAAACTCCAATTAGATTAAATATACAAGCATGCCTCATTTTATTGTGCTTCAACTTACTGCCTTTTGCAGGTATTGTGTTTTTTACAAATGAAGATTTGTGGCAACCCTGTGTCAAGCAAATCAATCAGTGTCATTTTTGCAACAGCATGTGCTCACTTTGTGTCTTTGTGTCACATTTTGATAATTTTCACAATATTTCGAACTTCCATTTTAATTATATGTTATAGTGATCTTTGATGTTACTATTATAAATGGGCGACACTAACTGCGACCACATAGATGGCGCTGAATAAATGTGTATGTTCTGACTGCTCTACCAACTGGCTTCCCTATCTCTCTCCCTCTCCTTGGGCCTCCTTATTCCCTGTGACAACAATATTGAAATTAGGCCAGTTAATAACCCTACAGTGGCTCTAAGTGTTCAAGGGCAAAAGAGTCACACATCTCTCACTTAAATTGAAAGATTAAGCTTAGTGAAGAAGGTATTTTGAAAGGTGAGACAGGCCAGAAACTAGGCCTCTTGTGTCAAAGTTAGACAAGTTGTATATGCAAAGGAAAAGTTCTTGAAGGAAATTAAAAGTGCTACTCCAGTGAACACATGAATGATAAGAAAGCAAAGTAACCTTATTGGTGATATGGAGAAACTTTTAGTGGTCTGGATAAAAGATCCAACCAGCCACAACATTCCCTTAAGCCAAAGCCTTATCTAGAATAAGACCCTAACTCTCTCCAATTCTGTGAAGGCTGAGGGAGGTGAAGAAAAGTTTGAATCTAACAGAGGTTGGTTCATGGGTTTTAGGAAAAGAAGCCATCTCCGTAACAGTGCAAAGTGCAAGGTAAAGCAGCAGGTGCTTATGTGAAAGCTTCAGCAAGTTATCCAGAAGATCTAGCTAAGATAATTGATGAAGGTGGCTGCACTAAACACCAGATTTTCAATGTAGACAAAACAGCCTTTTGTTGGAAGAAGATGCCCTCTAGGACTTTGATAGCAGCTACAGAGAAGTCCATAACTGGCTTTAAAGTTTCAAGGGACAGGCTAATTCTGTTGTTAGGGGCTAAGGCAGCTGGTGACTTTAAGTTGAAACCAATGCTCATTTAGCATTCCAAAAATTCTAGGGTTCTTAAAAGTTATGCTACATGGACTCTGCCTATGCTAAGTGGAACAGCAAAACCTGAATGAGAGCACATCTGTTTGCAGTATGGTTTACTAAATATCTTTAGACCTACTACTCAGAAAAAAAAGATTCCTTCCAAAATATGACTACTCACTGATGATGCCCCTGGTCACGAAAGCGCTCTGATGAAGATGTACAAAAAGATTAACATTGTTTTCATAGTTGTTAACACAACATGGATTCTGCAGCCCATGGATCAAGGAGTAATTTTTTTTTTAACTTGGTGAGACAGCTGACAAAGAGGAGTACTTTCTACTTTCAAATGTTATAATTTAAGAAATACATTTCATAAGGCTATAGCTGCCACAGTGATTCCTCTAAAGGATCCTGGCAAGTAAGCTGAAAAACTTCTGAAAGACATTCATCATTCTAGATGCCATTAAGAACATTCATAGGCTGGGCATGGTGGCTCACACCTGTAATCCCAGCACTTGAGAGGCCAAGGCGGGTGGATCATCTGAGGTCAGGAGTTTGAGACCAGCCTGGCCAACATGGCAAAACCCTGTCTCTACTAAAAATATCTGTGTGTGTGTGTGTGTGTGTGTGTGTGTGTGTGTGTGTGTGTGTGTATTTTTTTTTTTTTTTTGAGACAGAGTATCGTTTTGTTGCCAGACTGGAGTGTAATGGTGCTATGTCGGCTCACTGCAACCTCTACCTCCCGGGTTCAATCGATTATCCTGACTCAGCTTCCGGAGTAGCTGGGACTACAGGCGCACGCCACCAGGCCCAGCTAATTTTTGTATTTTTGGTAGAGACGGGTTTCACCATGTTGGCCAGGAATGGCCTCAATCTCCTGACCTTGTGATCTGCCAGCGTCAGCCTCCCAAAGTGCTGGGATTACAGGCTTGAGCCACTGGGATTACAGGAGTGAGCCACTGTGCCCGGCCGAAGCTATATTTTTAAAAAGAGGTCGACAAACCTTCACCCCAAAGAACAAGTACAAAACTGGAAATATTTTTATCAATTCTATTTCAGAGCTCTGGTAACTAACCAAAGACAGACAAATTGAGACACATTTAAAACAACAACAAAAACCTGCTAGAACTCTGGGTATGAACAATGGAAATCTATGGCCTTTTTTTACCTAGGTCTGATTCCGTTTCCACAGAGGTGGAAATGCAACCAGATTAGCTGGCACAGTTTGACCACAGTGGGATAGTTGTGAAAAATCAGCACACTTGCTGCCGGGGGATGGTTTTAATTTGAGGCACAGAGGCTGAAAATCCAAGGCCACACTGTCAGTAAAAGAGATGAACAGGGAAAATACAATTCTGCTAGCCCAAGGACAGTCCTACAACAGGCAATAGCATAGTACAATATTCATTATTTTAAAATAGGCATATATTGGGGTGAATGTTTCAAAAGTTTTTAACCGATGAAGATACTCAACAACAACAACAAAACTTGGAGGATTAGGCAATAAAACGATAAAGCGGATTTGGGAAAGGCAAATATAACTAGCACTGTAATTCTGAAAGATTAATTTGACTACAGTACATTAGAAGATGAGTTTAAAGTGGAAACAAATTCAGAGGTTACTATAATAGTTCAGGCAACTTTGATTTCATTAGCAGTAGTAAGAACAGACATTATGTCAGATACATTATAAACAAAACAGACAAGTCTTTTACAACATTGTATCTGGAAGTAAGGGACAATGAATAAGAAAGCTGACTCCATGATTTCTTCAAGCTTAGGCTAGGAAGAGGATACCGTTAATAGAATAGACTAATATTGGAGCTAGAACAGATTTGTAAGAGAAGTTCAAGAGAGCAGTTTTACATACACTGACGCAAAGGGAGAGGCAATGAGGAGAAAAAAAAAGGAAAAGCAAAAGAACTTCTATGTCTTCTACTCATTTATAACTATAGTCTCTCTTTGTGAAAACACTGCACAGATAACGTATAAATGACGTGTAATGTGTAAATGATGTGTATAACATTTTTTAAACAGCTTTCTTGACATATAATTCACATATTATAAAATTCATCCATTTAAAGTATAGAAATGTGGTTTTTAGTAATTCCACTGTATCATGCAAAATAGCCACAATTTTAGAACATTTCCCTTATCCCAATTTGTTTAAGTCTCTCCACTTAATTCTGTGAAAGAGCCTGTTTCCTCATCTGCATAATGGTAATATCACCTCCCTCGTAAGATATGAGAGTTAAATAATACATGAAAAATGTTAAAAACAACAACAACGAAAAAACCCTTCTAGAAATGCCTGAATATATAGGAGGTGCATCAACAAAAAGTATCAAAAATTTTTAAATTAGATTTAACACTACAGGGGAAAAGTAAGTTTCTGAAGATTTTTAAAAGAATATTAGGATGATAAAAGTTGTGTTTAATGAAGATGTAAAAATGCTAAAGAGGAAAAAGAAAGAGCTACTGAGGTGGGAAGATTGCTTGAGCCTGGGAAGTTGAGGCTGCAGTGAGCCAAGATCACACCACTGTACTCCAACCTGGGTGACAGAGCGAGACCCCATCTCAAAAAAAAAAAAAAAGAAAGAAAGAAAGAAAGAAAAAGCTAGAGGGCTAACTAAAGTCATTAAAATTTGAAGCCATGGGAAGCCCCACTCAGGTGCCCCTCTCTCTCACAGAAGAGCTGATCTCCTTTCTCTTTCTTTTACCTATTAATTAAAACTTCACTTTTAGTCTTTTAAAAAAAAAAATTGAAGCTATGATAGCCTGACCCAGGATAGTGAGAAGATAGAACATTTATGGCTTAGAAGGAAAAAGCAACAAAATTTTGTAGCATACTGGCTCTTGAGGATTAAAAAAAAAAAAAAGACATGTTAACGGTAAGACTAGGTCAACGGGAGAAAGGTGATATTACAAACACAGACAGAGAAGCTGAAATAACAAGACAGTTTTGATGGAAAAAAGTAAGTTCCACTGTGATAGAATGACACAGAAATGCCACCTGAGAATGAAGTGAAAATGTTCACTAGGTAACTGGGAAAAATATCAAGAGCAATGGTTTTCAACCCCAGATCCTTTTCAACCTACACACTTTTAAAAAATAGAGATGCCCATTTCTACCTCCCACGTTTTGTGTTATTACTTAGTAGCCACTAGATTTCATAAGGATCTATGGCTGTAGCCTTTGGTTTTCCAACCACCAGAAGCCTTGTAGGAGCGGTGTTGAGTGAACTAACGTTTTACACTGGCATGTCTCTTCTCATGCAGACTTCAAGAACATGGCTCCCAATACAATAAAGTGTCTGAGTTTCTGACTCCAATTTCAATAATAACTACATACACTTATACTGAAAAACCTGTGTAAGTTGAACAAGTATGTCACAAATATTGAGTTTTAGAGATTTACCTTGATTTGATCAAGGATCTTGGTCACAGATGTAAGAGGGGTGCAAAGTGACATTCATACTTTTCATTCATATGTTACCAAAGTTATAACTTTACATTTATTTGTGTGATTGTTTGACTAATATTGACCTTATCCTTTAGAATACATGAGGAGACTATATTTTATTTTGTATACCATACCACTACCCAGCACATAGTAAATGCTGAAATAATACTTAATGAAGGCCGGGCGTGGTGGCTCAAGCCTGTAATCCCAGCACTTTGGGAGGCCGAGACGGGCAGATCATGAGGTCAGGAGATCGAGACCATCCTGGCTAACACGGTGAAACCCCGTCTCTACTAAAAAAATACAAAAAACTAACCGGGCGAGGTGGCAGGCACCTGTAGTCCCAGCTACTCGGGAGGCTGAGGCAGGAGAATGGCGTAAACCCGGGAGGCGGAGCTTGCAGTGAGCTGAGATCCGGCCACTGCACTCCAGCCTGGGTGACAGAGCGAGACTCTGTCTCAAAAAAAAAAACAAAAAACAAAAAAAAACTTAATGAAATAATGAAATAGACTCTCATCCCAGATTTCCTGAATATAAATAACTAGGTATCGGACCCAGGCAATATATACTGAAAAGATAATTACACTGAAAATAAAATAGTGAGCATCATCCTGATAAAAGCAGTACATTCAAGAGAACAAGAGTAGGTGGGCATGGTACCTCATGCCGGTAATCTCAGCACTTTTGGAGGCCGAGGCAGGTGGATCACTTGAGTTCAGAGTTCGAGACCAGCCTGGCCAACAAGGTGAAACCGGCTCTACTAAAAATACAAAAATTAGTCAGGCATGGTGGTACACATCTGCAATCCCAGCTACTCAGAAGGCTGAGGCAGGAGAATTTGCTTGAACCTGGGAGGCAGAGGTCGCAGTGAGCTGAGATCACGCCATTGCACTCCAGCCTGGGTGACAAAGTAAGACCCCGTCTCAAAAAAAAAAAAAAAAAAAGAACAAGAGTACTTATCCACTTGAGTGAAACAACAAAGAAACATTTTTGGCAACAATAACTGATCAAAAGTACTGTGGATGAAATAAATGTTACAAGAGGATTGAAAATAAAAGTGATGTTTGCTAACAGATTATACTTAGTGTGATACTCAACCTATGGTAACATTTTTAATTTAGACAAGATTCTAGATCTGTTAGCCTATGAATGAAATTATCCTACCAGGGCAGATAAAGGTAAGATTTTATTGTACTTTGCATAGCCTTAATTCTCACAATAACTGTCTTTCTCCATTTCATTGATTAGGAAATTAAATCATGGGGCTTCAGTGTAATTCTAGTCACAAAGGAAGAAAGTGATCTAAAATGTATTTATACTATCGTTAAATTATGAAGTATTTTCTGAAAGTCAGTCAAAAAGTCCATTTATATGACACCATATAACGTTCCCTGACAGAAACTACCAATTTAGCTACAGTAAGCCATAAAACTTTCAAAAGCAAAAATTTAAGAGTTTCCTGAAAATCAGTACTAAAGAATTTCTATACTTTTCCAGGATATCTTCCCCTATAGTACTAAAACAAATACGAAATACTAAAAATACTAGAAATATTTATCACCAATTGAGTTAAATCATTAAGACACCTGTAAGAAAAACCATATTAGTTTATATTACATGTAAAAAGTGTTTTATAAAAAGGAATCACATGGATTTATTAATCAAGTATTAATGAAAGAACCTCCAAAGATACAAATTTCCTTAGGAGCACCTTATAAAGAAAGTATTTTAAAACTAGAAGACAGTAAAAGTGAAAGGAACTTGAGAATCATTTTTACTTTTATTTTTCAGAGACTGTGTCTTCAATGTTGTCCAGGCTGGACTTGAACTTGTGGGTTCAAGTGATCCTCCCACCTTAGCCTCTGGAACTACAGGCATGTGCCTACTTTGTTTTATTGTTTATCTGTTTTGAAGGTCATCTTTAATTTCCCTCACAACTGTTTCCTAATAAAGTTAATAAATATTGTTTATATTACTTCCATAAAATATATTAGACCTTATAATTAAAAAACACTTAGTAATGACAAGGCTACAAATTCCTCTGTCCTAATTATTCCTAAAACATGCAGATTCATCATATTCTAGGTAAAAATCTAAAAGATCACTTAGTATAGACCTACCCAGGTTTCCTTGCTCGATTGTCAGCACCACCTCATCCATCACCACAGCCCTAAAGTCCAGTTCCTCCTCACAACATTTGGCCTTCAGCGCTCGTAAAATCTCTTTTTGAGGATAGTCTTCCCTGATGCGACGATCTGTCAAAAACCACAACTTGGCAGCCACAGAACTACACATCTTGATTAGCTTGTGCTTCCTTGCCTGGCTTATTTCCTCTTGGATGTAATGTCCACCTAGATGGAAGAGAAAATATACATAAAAGGTAAATCAAGAAATCTACTTGATTTCTGGATTTCATACAAATAAATGCTGAGATTATATACTAATTATATAAACAGGAAAAAACAAGTGTAGAGATATTATTTGTTTCCCTTTCATTCAAACTAAAATTATACACTAGTAATATGGAAACTGACCACCTCTTCAGAAATACGATTTCTCCATTTTTCCTTGGGGAAACTGGCACTGCAACTTAATAACTATAGCTGGTCACTTAGCAGAAACTTTAAATACCTTTCCCAATATTACATATTGTCTAGAAATATACTTTAATCTGAACACTGACTTTTTGTTTTATCTCCTCCCTCAACATTCTGTTCTTGATATGAAATGAAGTTCCAATCATCAATACATCTCCATCTTTCCCATCACCAGAAACCCCACTTAAGTATATTTTTGTATCTGTGGTTAACTTTATATATTCAATTTTCTTCCTTGGTTTTGTTATAGGTATGTAGAAAAAAAAACAGGTAGTAGCACTTATCTTACTAGGTAAGCTTCAATGACGAAGTCATTTACACAGTAGCTTTAGTCAAAATAAATACTTGGAGAATGAGCAAAAAGGGCTCTCAATAACCAAAATAAATGTCCAGGTCCATTCACTACATTTCATTTATTTCAGCCAGAGGACAGCATGCTCTTACTCAATGTTTTTATTCTTTCTATAAATAGATTTTTTAAAAATAAACGCAGCTTGTTTATCAAAATGCAAAAAAGGACATTTTTCCAGATAGTGTTGCTTCGAGTTTGTATCATGAACAATGCAACATTAAAAATCATCTTCCTGAGAAGAAAAAAGTTACAAGTTTCAAAACAAGCAACAAAAAGATTTTTTTTAATGTTTACAAAAAAAAAACAAAATGTCAAGTATCATTCAAGTATTATTCCAGATAATACGGCACACCTAACACAAAAGGAAAGGTCCCCGGCAAAGAATGCAGGAAGGAAAGGCTGTACAGACCAGCAGCTTCCTGAATAGTGGCAGCTGGACATGATCCACCCTCCAGGTACCAGCAAGAAGGGCCTGCTCCACAGTGCACACGGTTTGAAAGCAGAGCATTGCTGGGCAGGGGCACCACCAGAGCCAACAGCACACATTCCCAAGTACCTCGAAATGCCATGTCTGCCACACTTGACCACCTACCTCTCTCTTAACTAACCTACTACCCCACAATCCACTGCCTCAAAGGCCTAAGTCTGTTAAACAAGCAGGGTATCTAAACCGGATTATGGTAGTAACTCAGCTTACACACATACTAGGAAGGAACCATGCTAACTTAACATCGGATGCTCTAGGGTTAGCAGTTCTGAATATTTAACAACTTTTTATTTTTACTTATTTATTTACTTTGAGATGGAGTTTCACTTTTGTCACCCAGGCTAGAGGGCAATGGTGTGATCTCGACTTGCTGGAACCTCTGCTTCCCGGGTTCAAGTGATTCTCCTGTCTCAGCCTCCCAAGTAGCATGTGCCACCACACTCAGCTAATTTCTTATTTTTTTTTAGTAGAGATGGGGTTTCACTATGTTGGCCAGGCTGGTCTTGAACCCCTGACCTCAGGTGATCTGCCCGCCTCAGCCTCCCAAAGTGCTGGGCGGATCACCTGAGTGAGGTCAGAAGTTCGAGACCAGCCTGGTCAACATGATGAAACCCCATGTCTACTTAAAAAAAAAATATATATATATATATATACACACACACACACAAAAATTAGTCGGGCTTGGTGGCAGGCACCTATAATCCCAGCTACTCAGGAGGCTGAGGCAGGAGAATTGCTTGAACCCAGGAGGCGGAGGTTGCAGTGAGCCAAGATCACGCAACCATTGCATGATCATTGCACTCCAGCTTGGGCAACAAGAGCGAAATTCCGTCACACACACACACACACACACATACACACACAGAAGAAGATAAGGACCCGGCTCATTAAAATGAAAAATATATAAACACTATGGCTTCCCTACAGCAGAATATTCCATGCATATTATTACAGGCAGTAAACCTTATCCTCTCTCCTCCTTAAACAGAATGTTTCTGATAAATTTTTCTCCTATGAAACTTTTCTTGAAAAGAGATTTCCATTTTAACCACATATGGGAAAGGTACAGTGCAAACCTGCACTGTCAGTTCAACCTGATGGGACTTTTTTTATGGGTTGCATTTCAGTCTCTTCCCTGTAGACAATCACAGGAAAGGCCACAGTGTGTCCCTGACCAGACGCTGTACCCGAACAGATACTACGCTCATTAATAAAAGAGGTTATAGCCACACAGGGCCTTCCAGGCCACTTGGGAAGGTCTCACTCAGAAAGCAAAGCTCCACAAAAGAAAAAGTCACACCAGAATACCTGATGTAGATAGAATATCCCCAGCTTCCCTTGACGAAAGAATTGTAAAAATGCCCTTAAAATGTTTGTAATCAGTAGTTATTGAAAGACTCTGTCACTGACTTCCAACACTGTGAAGCTATGTCCGTGCCTTGGCCTGACACTTGGCTCTTGAAACTCACCCATTTGCAGATTTTTTTTTTTTTTTTTTTTTCTGAGACAGGGTTTCAGTCACCCAGGCTGGAGTGTAGTGGTGCAATCACAGCTCACGGCTCACTGCAACCTCAAACTCCTGGACTTAAGTGATCTACCTGTCTCCTCTGCCTCCCAAGCAGCTGAGACGACAGGAGCAAATCACATCAGGCTAATTTTTTTTTTTTTTTTTCCTTAAGACGGAGTCTCGCTGTGCCACCCAGGCTGGAGCGCAGTGGTGCAATCTTGGCTCACTGGAGCTTCTGTCTCCCGGGTTCAAGCAATTCTCCTGTCTCAGCCTCCAGAATAGCTGGGATTACAGATGCCCAACACCATGCCCAGCTAATTTTTGTACTTTTCTCTTTTCAGTAGATAGGGGTTTTTGTCGTGTTGCCCAAAGCAATGAAATTATAGGTGTGAGCCAACAGGCCCAGTCTCTAATTTTTTATTTTTTAGGTAAAAATGTGGTTTCACTACGTTACCCAGACTGATCTCAAACTCCTGGCCTCAACCAATCCTCCCACTTTGGCCTCCCAACGTGCTGGGGTTACGTCTGTGAGCCACCATGCCCTGCCAATTGATGATTAATTTCATTGTACAGTGATTTTCACCTGAGTGTGGCAGTTGCTGCCCCAATAGCAGTCAGGATGGAAGGTTAGAGTCACTAGCAATTGGGAACCAGAAATGTTCTGCTGCTGACACATCAGTATCAGAAATTACATGGGCTACAATGATTCTGAAATCAGAAAATAATAATATTCCCCTCTGAAGAGCCACAAAGCTTCCAGTCAACATGTTTTTCTAGGCCAGGCATGATGGCTCCTGCCTGTAACCCCAGAACTTTGGGAGGCTGAGGTGGGCGGATCATTTGCAGTCAGGAGTTTGAGACCAGCCTGGCCAATATGGCAAAATCCTGTCTCTACTAAAAATACAAAAATTAGTCAGGTGTGGCAGTGCATGCCTATAATCCCAGTTACTCGGGAGGCTGAGGCAGGATAATCGCTTGAACCCAGGAGGCGGAGGTTGTAGTGAGCAGAGATCGCGGGGGGCAACAGCGAAACTCCATCTCAAAAAAAAAGAAAGAAACTGGTGGGGAGCAGTAGCTCATTTTGGGAGGCTGAGGTGGGCAGATCACTTGAGGTCAGGAGTTCAAGACCAGCCTGGCTGACATGATTAAGACTCCATCTCTACTAAAAATACAAAAAAAAAAAAAAAAAAAAAAAAAAAAAGCCGGGTGTGGTGGTGCGTGCTTGTAATCCCAGTTACTCAGGTGGCTGAGGCAGGAGAATCGCTAGAAGTTGCAGTGAGCCCAGATCATGCCACTGTACTCCAGCCTGAGAAACAGAGCTCCATCTCAAAACAAAACAAAAAACACACTTTCTACATTAAACCTCTGATTACCCGTACAGTAGTCCCTCCAAATCCACAGGGGATAATTCCAAGACCCCCAGTGGATGCCTGAAATTGCAGATAGTAACTGCACCATATATATGTTTTTTCCTTAACATACATATCTATAATTTGTATGTTAGGTACAGTAAGAGATTAACAATAATAAAATAGAACAATTATAACAATATACTACAATAAAAGTTACATGAATGCGGTGTCTCTCCCACTCTCAAAATATCCTATTGTACTGTGTCAGGGCGTAACTGAAACCACAGAAAGTGAAACCAGGGAAAGTGAAACCTGTCCAGTGGTACACTCCCATTCCCACAAGAGGACATGCGGCTAGCCTTCCTCCGTGCCCAAGCGATGGGGTCTCCCCAAGGGCTGCTGCAGCAACAGCTGCTTGCCTTCTTAGGGTTGCTCCAACTGGATTCACATCTGAGATGCCAGAAATGTTGGGTGAAGACTTCAATCCCAAAGGTAGAGGCTCCAGGCGTGCCTGCCTGCTTCTGCCCCTCAATGGTTCGCACCTAGCCTTGGGCACACCTGTTTCCTCCTCTTAACAGAATTTTAAAACATCTACTTTTCTATTTTTCCCATCTGCTGACAAGAAGAAAAAAGAAAAACAGAAAAAAACAGAAATGCTGACAAGAAGTCAAAAGGATTCCAGTAAATCTAAATAGCACAGGAGCTCAAAAGTGCACCAATGACAGTCCTGCTAATGATCCAGAATCTTAAAATTCAGATAATATTCACTATTTTAAACGACAGTAGAGTCCTCTATAAAATAAAATGGTTACTTTTTTCCTAGTAGTTTAAAGGAGTAAACTTGGTTACTCAATAAGGTAGCTGTAAGAAAATATTCTCCAGTAGTGAAACATAAATGCAGCGCTTGCAAATGTCCACATGTAGATGAGTACCGTATAGTATTTCCCCTCTTAGAATGTAAGCTCGGCTGGGCGCGGTGGCTCAAGCCTGTAATCCCAGCACTTTGGGAGGCCGAGACGGGCAGATCACGAGGTCAGGAGATCAAGACCATCCTGGCTAACACGGTGAAACCCCATCTCTACTAAAAAATACAAAAAACTAGCCGGGCGAAGTAGCGGGCGCCTGTGGTCCCAGCTACTCGGGAGGCTGAGGCAGGAGAATGGCGTAAACCCGGGAGGCAGAGCTTGCAGTGAGCTGATATCCCGCCACTGCACTCCAGCCTGGGCGACAGAGCCAGACTCAGTCTCAAAAAAAAAAAAAAAAAAAAAAAAGAATGTAAGCTCAGGACAACCAATCCCATCCTCTTTACTCCCTCCAGTATATTAAGAAAAACAATGTATAAATATCAGATGCCAAATAAATACTACTGAAAAAAGTACTTTTTTTGAAATAAAGAGAAATTCTACCACGAGAATTTGTTTTTGATACAGTTTTCCCACACAAACTTCTGGATCAGCATACCAATAAAAATCAGCACTGCATCTTGGAATACTCAGGCAAAACTAATCAAATGGGAATCTTAAAATGCTTCATTCATCTTCTGAAATAGAAAATAAACAGACATTTGTTTCACTGCTTAAGATTTCCTATATTTTTTCTAAGGTAATAGTTTAGAAAGTACCACTTAGTTTCTCCCAACTTTTAGTTCCCATATTAGACCAACCCAAGGAATAATTTTTCTACTTTAAAAGTTTTTTCAGGTCAACATTCTGGGATCTAAAACTTAGTGTTGTTTCCTATTGGATCAAATTTCCTTAATAAACAAAGGAAAAGTTCAAGTTTAGAGTCAAAATCTCAAAATACATTACAAATATTGAGAGTTTCCAAAAGGATGTGTCAACCTATTCAACAGGTTGTGTCAACAGAGGACAAATGAGAGCATAAAAGATTTCTATTACATCATAGAATAAGAGAAAAAAAGTTAAAATCAAAGATCATTTCTCTCCCTCTCATCTTTCTTGTGAGGACCCTTCCCAAAGGTATTTCTTCTAGCACAGAAAAAGCAAAAAATCACAACCTACCATCTGAAGATATTAAGGTACCTCTTACTACTAAGAAAATCTATTAACATATGAGCTCAAAATTCCAACTACTGAAGAAAAATAAAGCTAAAGGGAAAAAATACATATACTAATATAAAATAGAATCTGTATAGAACTCTATTGTAACACACAATAGAATCTGTATAGAAGTCTTTTGTAACACACAATAGAATTTTAATAGCATTTATTCCATTTGTCAGTTAATACAGACATGCTTCAGGAAAGACTGTACATAGGATAAAAAACTATACTACTCAAAACTTGTTTTCAACACTATCCACTCTAGGATAGGAATCACAGGAGCCGAATCAGGTTTGTGGAAAAAAATAACAAATTTGTGTCTCTCAAAAATGTGATATTACAAAACATGTATTTGGTCTTCAACCCTGTTTCCTGGCATACAACTCCCAAAATCATAAGAATCTCCAAAATGACGCCTTTCTGTATATTAATAATTGATTGATGGCTGGCAGCCTCTAGGCAGCTTTAGTATGGGGGTTGGTCACCAGAAAGACCAAGTCATGATTAGAGGGCTGGAACCTTCAGTCTCATCCCCTAACCTCTGGAGAGAGGAGATGGGCTGACAGTCAAGTTGATCACCAGTGGCCAGTGGTTTAATGAATCATGCCTATGTAATGAAGTCTCCAAAAAAATCCAAAGGGATTGGGCTCAAAATGCTTCCAGATAGCTGAACACATAGCAGATCCTGGAGGGTGACACACCTAGGAAGGGCATAGACGCTCCCTGCCCCTCTTCCATACCTTGCCCTATGCACCTTTTCATCTGTATCCTTTATAATATACACGTAAACACGTTTCCCTGAGTTATGTAAACTGCTCTAGCAAATTAAACCCAAAGACAGGGTTGGTGGGAACTCCAACTTAAAGCCAGTCAGCCTTCTGGCTGAAGTCCACAGGCCTGTACTGGTGGGGGGCATGGTAGAGGGTAGTTTTGGGGACTGAGCAGTTAACCTGTGGGAGCACTCAACCTGTGGGAGAGTGTCAGAAATGAATTAAAGGACACCTAGCTGGTGTCCGTAGCAGAAATGATTGTTGGTGAGGAGAAATCTCCATCAATGGATCTTCTGTGTTGATTGGTGTTGCTGAAAGAACAGGAAAAAGCACACTGAATGTTGTTTTTTCCATGCTCTCTCATTAAATTTTAGGTATGCTGTCAAGTCTCTTTTTCTGTGACTTTCCTCCTGACATCTCTCCTTCTGTACATGATCCTCCGAGTTTCATTCTTAAACTCTGCTTTCCACTTTCTAGAAATGTCATCCAAAGCTAGGTTTCAACTTTATTATTTTGGAACCACTGACCCACTAGATTTTTCTTTTTTTTTTTTTTTTTTTTGAGACGGAGTCTCGCACCGTCGCCCAGGCTGGGGGGCAATGGTGCGATCTCAGCTCACTGCAAGCTCACGCCATTCTCCTGCCTCAGCCTCCTGAGTAGCTGGGACTACAGGTGCCCGCCACCGTGCCCGGCTAATTTTTTGTATTTTTTAGTAGAGACGGGGTTTCACCGTGGTCTCGATCTCCTGACCTTGTGATCCGCCCGCCTCGGCCTCCCAAAGTGCTGGGATTACAGGCGTGAGCCACCGCGCCCGGTTAGATATTTCTTTCTCAACTAAATTTCAGAATCCATTTCAATGGGCCTCCTGGGCATACCTAACTAAACGCCACCCACTGTTGCCTCAGTTGAGCATGTTTAAAAAAAAAAAAAAAGACAGGCACGGTGGTTCACGCCTATAATCCCAGCACTTTGGAAGGCTGAGGTGGGCAGGATCACCTGAGGTCAGGAGTTTGAGACTAGCCTGGCCAAAATGGTGAAACCCTGTCTCTATTAAAAATACAAAAAAATTAGCGGGACGTAGTGGTGCACACCTGTAGTCCCAGCTACTCAGGAGGCTGAGGTTGCAGTGAACCAAGATTGTGCCATTGCACTCCAGCCTGGGCGACAGGAGCGAAACTCAGTCCAAAAAAAAAAAGATAAAAAGGCCAGGCACAGTGGCTCACACTTGTAATCTCAGCACTTTGGGAGGCCGAGGTGGGTAGATCACCTGAGGTCAGGAGTTTGAGACCAGCCTGGCCAACCTGGTGAAACACCGTCTCTACTAAAAATACAAAAATTAGCTAGGCATGGTGGTGGCCTCCTGTAATCCCAGCTACTTGGGAGGCCGAGGAAGGGGAGTCACTTGAACCCAGAAGGCGAGGTTGCAGTGAGCTGAGATTGCACCATTGCTCTCCAGCCTGGGTGACAAGGGCAAAACTCCATCTCAAAAACAAAACACAAAACAGAGAATGTATTTTTATTCACAGAAATGTTTCAGCACCTATATTCCCCATTGTGATCATTAAATTTTATGTCAACCTGGTGAGGCAATGGTTCCAAGCTGTTTGGGCAAAAAATAGTCTACACATTGCTGAAGATATTTTGCATATTGATTAGCATCTAATCAGCTGACCTTAAGTAAAGGAAATTACCCTCCATAATGTGGAGGGGCTACATCCAATCAGTTGAAGGTCTTGCTAAAAAGCAAAAACTGAGGAGGAACTCTTCCTCAAGACTCAGGACTTATAGACTCACAGAAATGCTATCCGAGTTGCCAGTTTGCTGTTCTGCCCAAAAATTTCAGACCCAAGACTGCAACACCAAGCCCTGTCCGAGTTTACAGACTGCTGCTTACTCTACAGATTTTGAACTTAGCAACTCCGCAATCACATGAGCCAACCGCTTAAAATACATTTATAATTAAAAATATACATATATATATATATATATATATATATATTATTAAGTCTATTTCTCTGGAGAACCCTGACTGATATACCTATTCTTACTAAGGCACTCAATTCAGAAAACTGGGCATCAATTTTCATTTCCATCCTTCTTTCACTGTTTACACAAAGTTAATTCTATCTTCTAAATATTAAAATCACCTGCACTTTACTTTTTTTTTTTTTTTGAGATGGCGTCTCCATCTGTCACCTAGGCTGGAGTACAGTGATGGGATCCTGGCTCACTGCAACCTCTGCCTCCCAGATTCAAGCAATTCTCCTGCCTCAGCCTCCTGATTAGCTGGGACTACAGGCATGTGCCACCACACCCAGCTAATTTTTGTATTTTTAATAGAGACTGGGTTTCGCCATGTTGGCAAGGCTGGTCTTGAACTCCTGACCTCAAGTGATACTCCTGCCTTGGCCTCCGAAAGTGCTAGGATTACAGGTATGAGCCACCATGCCTGGCCCACTTTACTCTTATCTCCAGTATATTCAACTTATGACACTTGGACTATTATAAAAGCCCCCAAATAAATCTGCCCTCTGTCACTTCCAATTTTCTAAACACATTATACTTTTTCATGTTTCCTGTTGCTTGGAATATATACCCCAAACACTTACCTATTTAGTAAACTCTGAGTTCAAATGGTTTTGTGTGTGTGTGTGTTTTAGAGATGAGGTCTTGCTCTGCACCAAGCCTGCAGTGACACAATTGCAGCCTCCAATCTTGGGCTCAAATAATCCTCCCACCTCGGCCTCCCAAGTAGCTGAGACTACAGGTATGTACCACCATGTCCCGTTAATTTTTTCCTCTTTTTTTAAGAGGCAGGTTCTCACTGTTGCCCAGGCTGGTCTCAAACTCCTGGCCTCAAGCAAAATTCTCCTGCCTCAGTCTCCCGAATAGCTGGGATTATAGGCATAGGCCATGGCTCAGGAGTTAATGCATTCGTTAAGTAACACATCCTCTGGAAGAATGACTTTAAGGACTCAGGGAAAACTTAACAGATGTGCTAACATTTGTACCTAAGTCATTATCATAGTATATAATTAAGGTTTATTTTTAAAAACTGGGGTCTGCCAGTGCTATAAGATGAATTCTTAAAGTCTGTGTTTAAACATCTATTTGTTATAAAGACAATTTCTCTTTTACAGTTTAAGTCATGATTGAAAGCATGTTCAACAAATACGCATGTTTAGGTGATGTGAGTTTATAAAACGCCATTTTCCTTACCAAATCTTTTTTTTTTTTTTTTTTTTTGAGACAGGGTCTTACTCTGACACCCAGGTTGGAGAGCGATGGTGTGATCTCGGCTTACTGCAACCTCCGCCTCCTGGGTTCAAGTGATTCTCCCACCTCAGCCTCCTGAGTAGCTGGGACCACAGGCACGCACCGCTACACCCAGCTATTTTTTGTATTTTTTGGTAGAGACAGGGTTTCTTCATGTTGCTCAGGCCGGTCTCAAACTCCTGACCCCAAATGATCCACCTGCCTCAGCCTCTCAAAGTGTTGGGATTACAGGCGTGAGCCACCACATCTGACCTATAAAGCACTTTCTACATATATTTCGTCACTTAATCTGTATATAATAATGTGAGGAACACAGGTTTCTATTATCCCAATTTAAAGAAAGACCAGCCCAAGATATCACAATATACCCAAGACTGGAATCAAGATTTTCTATTTCTCTATGTTTTTTTTTCTACAAAGAAATCACAACCATCAAAGCTAATTTGGATAAAGAAAATAAATTCACATACTGAGTAATTATATGTACCAAACACAATATGAGATGGTTTATTTTTATCATTTAATCCTCACAACCATCTCTCTGCAGTGTGTTATGGTCTTCATTTGGCAGTGACGCTGTTTTAGCAGAGAGGTTAGATAACTTGTTTAAAGTCACAATTAGAAAGTGGTAGGGGTCAGGCACAGTGACTCACACCTGTAATCCTAGTACTTTGGGAGTCTGAAGCAAAAGGACTGCTTGAGGCCAGGAGTATGAGACCAGCCTGGGCAACACAGTAGGACCTCATCTCTACAAAAAATAAACACTTTAGGAAGCTGAGGTAGGAGGACAGGAGTTCAACACTAGCCTGGGCAACATAGCAGGGTCTCATCTCCACAAAAAGTGGGGAAAAAAAAAAAAAAATTAGCTGGGTATGTTGGCACAGGCCTATGGTCTCAGCTACTAAGGAGGCTGAGGCAGGGTGTTCACTTGAGTCTAGAAGTTCAAGGCTGCAGCGAGCTATGATCACATACTACTCTACTTCAGCCTGGGTGACAAAGCAAAACCCTGCCTTTAAAAAAAAAAAGAAAAGCCGGGCGCGGTGGCTCACGCCTGTAATCCCAGCACTTTGGGAGGCCGAGGCGGGCGGATCACAAGGTCAAGAGATCGAGACCACGGTGAAACCCCGTCTCTACTAAAAATACAAAAAAATTAGCCGGGCGCGGTTGTGGGCGCCTGTAGTCCCATCTACTCGGGAGGCTGAGGCAGGAGAATGGCGTGAACCCGGGAGGCGGAGCTTGCAGTGAGCCGAGATCGCGCCACTGCACTCCAGCCTGGGCGACAGAGCGAGACTCCGTCTCAAAAAAAAAAAAAAAAAAAAAAAAAAAAAAAAAGTTTCTCTGGAATCCAAACAACATTTCTCTTTTTCTTTTTCTTTTTTTTTTTTTTTGAGACGGAGTCTCGTTCTGTTGCCCAGGCTAGAGCATAGTGGCGCAATCTTGGCTCACTGCAACCTCCGCCTGCTGGGTTCAAACAATTCTCCTGCCTCAGCCTCCCGAGTAGCTGGGATTACAGGCATGTGCCACTACGCCCGGCTAATTTTTGTATTTTTAGTAGACATGGGTTTTCACCATGTTGGCCAGGCTGGTCTCGAACTCCTGGCCTTAGGTGATCCACCCACAAAGTGTTAGGATTACAGGCATGAGCCACCATGCCCAGCCTCCAAACATTTCTAATGATTTCACTTAACAGAAGAAACTTACATCAAGTTATTTCTGGAACATGGTACAGAAAACAGTTCCTAGGTTTAATGCACAGTACAGTTCAAAGTCCCAAAGTTTCATATTTAACATGATAAATGTCTGGCCTTCTGTCTAAATTTTCTTCCCAGATATTACTTTGAAAAAGGAGTTAGAAAGCTATTCATTTACTCTCAAGCCCAAGGCTTTACAGATATGGCTAACTAAATCACATGTCAAAGGAATAAACTAACAACTGAGAACTCCAAAGCCTCAGGGAAGAATTCCAAGGTTGCTATTTGGGCAAACCTGCCTGACTTTTCCAAATACAGTTTTCTGATAAAGTAGGAAAAATTCAAATACTCCTCAAAATTGGAGAGCACAGTAAGAAATGGTCTGATCTTATATAGCAATTCTATATTCCATTTTAGAGATCTTATTTCTAAATTTATAGGAACATGAGGCCAAAAGCTAGTTATCAAAAGGAAAAAAAGGAAATGTAAGAAACTGAATACAGAATAAAAGCATTTAAGAAAGGAACAGGTTTGAATCTTCTTTGTCACAACTTGATATACACTTTTGAAATAAAAGGTATTAAAATTAATCAGGCATGTAAATGTTTAAGCAGATTTTTGTTTTGCCAGCTCATCAATTCACAAATTAGTACACATTTCCTAAGAATCCAGTAGACTCCTTCAGACATGGCTCAGATAACAGACAGATAAAAAATACAGAGATTACCAAAATTAGTCTGTAAACTCCATGAAGAAAGAACCCATAACTATTTTATTCCCTGATGTTACCCCCAATGGGAAATGCATAACCTGATATGTAACACTGAGAAGTCATGGAATAGAACATATTTTAATAATCTGCTTTATCAAGTTGTAAGAGTATCAAAAAATCATAGCTATTTTAATATTAAATACCAAATGAGAGTCCCCATAAGATTTTTTTTTTTTTTTTTTGAGGTGGAGTCTTGCTCTTTCACTCAGATTTGAGTGCAGTGGCGCAATCTAAGCTCACTGCAACCTCTGCCTCCAGGGTTCACGCAACTCTCCTGCCTCAGCCCCCAGAGTAGCTGAGATTACAGGCGCGCACTACCACACCTGGCTAATTTTTGTATTTTTAGTAGAGATGGGGTTTTGCCATTTTGGTCAGGCTGGTCTCAAACCCCTGACCTCAAGTGATTCACCTGCCTTGGCCTCCCAAAGTGCTGGGATTATAGGTGTGAGCCACCGCACCTGGCCCCCATAAGATCTAAATGTAGCTATCCAAAATTCCTAATTAATGTTTTCGGATTCTCTTAAAAAAAAAAAAAAAAGGAGATCAAGCGTGTGCTTACTTCCCATTTTGATCATAAAACTGATCCAGAAATAATTAGCTTTGTTAACAAAGTTAGAAGAAAAAACAAAAACATAATTTCAGAAAGAAGGAAAAAAGATATAAACAGATGGGTTCCATGCAGACCAGCCTCTAGAGGAGTAGAGCTGGCTAGCTCTGTGGCTTTTGTCCTCCAAGCCAATTTTGAGAGGGGAAAAAAACACACTGGAAAAGAAAACATTAAAAATAACACCACGGCAGGCCGGGCACGGTGGCTCAAGCCTATAATCCCAGCACTTTGGGAGGCCGAGACGGGCAGATCACGAGGTCAGGAGATTGAGACCATCCTGGCTAACAAGGTGAAACCCCGTCTCTACTAAAAAATACAAAAAACTAGCTGGGCGAGGTGGCGGCGCCTGTAGTCCCAGCTACTCGGGAGGCTGAGGCAGGAGAATGGTGTGAACCCGGGAGGCGGAGCTTGCAGTGAGCTGAGATCCGGCCACTGCACTCCTGCCTGGGCCACAGAGCGAGACCCCATCTCAAAAACAAAAAACAAAAAACACCATGGCATTAGTTACCATGAAGCCAGAGAGTCATTGCTTTCCTGCAAATCTAACATGTACACGGATACATATGGCATATAAATCTAAAATGTATTATGTACAGATAATTTTGGAGGCACTATCTTATTTCTTAACAATCCCTAATATGATAACCAGAAAATTCCAAGAGACAATTAAGAGATAATTTCCAACATCTGTACGTAATCTCCCTACTCAACCTCTCTTGAAACAACCGCACATATCAGCACAGCTAACATTTAAAAATACTTTTTTCACTATCACACTCTCCTCTTCCCTCAGATTCTAATAATATATTACAATTTTCTTTTTTCTTTTTTCTTTTTTTGAGATAGAGTCTTGCTCTATTGCCCAGGCTGGAGTTGCAGTGGTAAAATTTTGACTCACCACAAACTCCACCTCCCAGGTTCAAGCGATTCTTGTGCCTCAGCCTCCCAAGTAGCTGTGACTACAGGCATGCGTCACCATGCCCAGCTAATTTTTATATTTTTCACAGAGACGGGGTTTCACCATATTGGCCAGGCTGGTTTCGAACTCCCGACCTCAAGTGATTCACCTGCCTCAGCCTCCCAAAGTGCTGGAATTACAGGTGTGAGCCACTGTGCCACGCCACATAATTACAATCTCTAGAGGCTCTTTTCTCATATGCTTGTGACTTAATCCCACTTGCAGAATACTTTGTCAACTAATCTGCCATAAAACAAAGTCTTTCTATGAATGTATATCACTAAAGTGCCCCCAAAACAGCTGTCAGCAAGCAACATACAATAACACTCACCCTCCTTACTTTATGTTTGGTTCTCTCTCTTCACATGTGGTTCGTGGGTACAGAAGTTCTTCCTCCACCCATTTTCACTCAGTTTATGTCTCTAGGCCTGCTCCCCAGAGGAAGATGATAAAAGCTACTCCTGCTTCCCAAAGCGTGGAACAACTGGCTCTGCTCTGTCCCCTTTCCCCAGCCCCTACCAGTGTCCATGGTTGGTCAGTCTTTCAGCTCATAGAGAGGGGAGCTTTGAGAAATACATCTAGTGACTTACCCCAGCAGCAAATCCCAGGTGGATACAAATGGTGAAAAGGGTAATTGGGAGATATTTTAAAAGAGATGTTTCTCCATGTGCCACAACAAACCAATGCCTGAAGCTGGGTTCGTGTTCACTGGTCAAATAATGTCCACTGTAGTGTGTTTCTTCACAGTATGACTGAGAAGGGGTGGAAGATTTAGAAGAGTTTACTGGTAATTTCCCTCTGGAGAGGAAAAGGGGCCTGAATGAGAAGGGAAAAAAGAAGGGGCTAATTTCTTGTTACTCTCCCTGCTACTCCTAGATGCTACTACTGACAAAAGTGTATTAAATAGGGACGCTAAGGAAACATGGGCAAAATAAGAAAGCTATCCACTAGAAACTAAGGTAAGTAGAATTTTAGCTGGTAGCCAATGGGCTAAAGGTCAAATGCTCGGTTCCTTACCCCCTGCGGGGGGCAAGGCAGGAAGAGAAAAGCGGCTCTTGACTGAGTGGAGGATTCTATGTGACTGAATTTGCTGTTCCCCTTCTTGGCTCTGTTCTCAGAATCACAGACTGCCCCCCTCCCTGACAAGCGGACTCCAGCACCTGGTAGGGGTAAGAGAAGACAAGAGAGAAAAAAGGGAGACAGAGAAAGATAAAAAACATCAACAGCCATGTTGCCAAACTAAACAACTAAATCAATGACATGAAAGAAAGAAATTAACAGCAATAACTAAGATAGAAAGGAATAAAATAGGATTATCTCAAGACAAAATAGGTCTCCTCCCCTTTGACACACTAACCAAATAATACAGTAACCATTGGAAAAGAAATTTAACTATGATTACTTTTAAAATTAGAGGTTTACATACTAAAATTTAGGAAATACGTGTTAAATCTCCACGACTGGAATTTCAGAGTGTTTTATTCCAAATGAATATCTTAAAAGTATTCTGATAATTGCTTTTAAGAAATCATTTTTTAAAATAGAAGAAATGACCTTTAAGCTACCCAATGTTGTGAAAGTAACAAAACTGAGATTTTAAAACATTTAAATTTAAATGGTTATAGTTAAGAACACCCATAAATATAATGAACATATCAAGCCCACAAAAAAAGAAAAATCTTCATAGTAGGCTGCCCATATACTTTCTATACCGATTTAGAGTTGAGCCTAACTCCACAAAGATGTGGTAACAATATATATAACTAATGGGAAAATGACAGCATACTGAAAGAATTTACATAGCAGTTGCATTGAGCACGGTTAGTGTAATAACCCCACTCACAGAACAGAATTACCACCCCATCGCTATTCGCAAACACAAATGGAATAAAATAGTGGAATTACAAATGTGTGATCAGAGATAACGATATATCAAGGGCAGATTGAAATGATTACCACTCTGGTTTGGGCTTTTTTTTTTTTTTTTTTTTTTGGTGGGGGTGAGGAGTGTAATATGTACATCATCCTCAAATTTTTAAAGAATCAAAACTAGACAAGCAATTATTTGGTCATCCCCTTCTCATTCAGAGGACTGTCAACGGAAAACGTGGAATGACTGTCACACTCTAAAATTTACACGTAAGGAGGAAAACGTGGAATCGAAAACAGGCGCTGCGGGACCGCAACACACGATCCTCGTCCCGCGGTCGCTCCATAGAATTTGTGGGAATGAGGGGCGGGTGTGTGTGGGGGAGTCGTCGCCGCAATCCCGAGGACACATCGGCAGCCCGCGGGTCCGACTCCAGCCGGCGTTCCCGGGGTTACCACACCCCCTCGCCGGCGGGGACACCACACTCCTTACACGCCCGAGGTCACCGCCCCCAAGACACGGCTCGCCCAGTCTCACGCACACGCCACGGGCCGGCGCCTCCCGGCACACGCGCGAACGCCGGGCCCCGCCTCGCTCCCCACCGACTCCGCGGAGCGGCGACCACCGGCCTCCACTAGCCCCGTCCCCTCCCCGGCCCAGCCCCCGCCAGTGGGGGGATCCATTCCGCTGAACTCGCCCACTCGGGAGGGCGCGCCTTCGCCTCACTGCTCTACACCCGGGGGCAGCAGCGGTCGTACCGCTCACCTGGCTCGGGGGCTCCTCCCTCGCTCTCGGCCGACGGAGCCGGGCTGGGGCCTTCGAGGAAGCGCGGGCCGCCGGGCGGCTGGAAGTGAGGGGAAGGAGAGGAGGGGGAGGGGGTCGGGGTACCGGGAGCCGCCTCCTTTCTCCTCCGCCGACCGCGGCTCCCGCAGCCAGGCCGGGCGTCCTCGCACACTAGCCCAGTTTCTCACAGCCTCGCGGCCCGTCAGCCTCTCCCTCACCCCACTCCCACACACTCTCACTCCCACACACTCACACCCGGCCGCTCCTCGTTCCCTCACTCGCCTGCCGCGCGCGCGCGCGCGACCCCGCTCACACACAGCGCGCGCGACGCCGGCGGAGACCGCCCCGCTCCCCGAGACCGAGCGCCGCCCGCCCGCCTGCAGAGGACCGGCGCGCGCCCGGGCCCCGCCCTCCTGGCGCGGCGGCGCGGCGGCGCGGCGGGCGGGGGGCGGCGGCCCGAGGAGCTGGGGGCCGGGCCAGCGCGCCGAGCACTGCCGAGCGGATCTGACACCTGCGTGGAGACCCGCCCTCCCAGCTCCTCGCCCGCACCGGAGCCATCGCTGGCCTCGGGGGAAGAGAGGCGATGGATCGCGCGCGGGGAGCGAAAAGGGAGCGCGAGGGCGCTCCGAGGACGCGCCTCCCCACCCGCCCCCAAACCGTCTTCACTGAGAAAGGGAAACGGATGGGGGGTGGGGGCGAGGTTTGTTCCCAACTCGAAACCGCGAGATTAGTCCCTTCCGTTGTACGCCCTCCCCGCCCTCACATTCCCTGCTCAGGCCCCTTATGTCTGCGCCTGGAGCCACGACGCGAGCCCCCGAGCCCCTCGGGCGCAGGGTCCTGTCCGCATCCCCACGCCTCCCGCCCAGCCCTTCCGCCGGCCGCCGCCCGGAGTCCCCGCTTACGGTGGTTCCTCCCTCCGGTAGGCAAAGATATGGAAACAAAGATCATTCATACCTAGAAGGTCTTTATCCGTGACCGGAGTAGAGACAGTATCTCTGTATATTGAGAGGCAAATTTAAAACCACATGATAAATTTCCTGGCTGAAGCGGGCTTGGAGATAGAGGCGGGGTGGATAGCGCCAGCTCTGTCCCCTAGAAACCAGCGTAAACCTTGGACAAGTTAGTTGCTACGCTTCCTCAGAGCCTTTGTTGTGAAAAGATAAAAGTACAGTCCGGAGTCGTTGTGAGAATGAAATGAGATATTTTAAGGGCATTTTGTAAATTCTAAAACTATGTATAAAAAATAAAATTATAGCCCAAAGGAGGCTAAGAATATGAATGTTCAACTACGCTATTCCTTTTTCTTAAGGAAAAAAAAAAAACAAACACCAAGGGCGACCGACGACCTCCAGGTTTACATGGAAGATTCACTTCCAAATAATGTCAGTCACCAGAGACACCAGGTGTGAGGTACAGTAGTGTGCTCACCAGTTTGCCTTCTTGTTGGTCTCAGCCCTGTCTCAGTGACCTCAGCCAACAACTTTTCACTACTCCACTCTCAGTCAATCGCCAATATAATTTCATTTTCTGCTTTTAACGAAATTTTGACAAATTTATTTCAGCGTCTTGAGAGTCCTTTAAGAAATGTAGCATAACCCGGGATGGTAACTTCTGGATCCAGATGGCCCAGATTGGATTTATGGTTCTGCTACCCATGTGATCCTCTGCAGTAACTTAACCTCTCTGTATATCTGATGAGCTGTAAAAGTGAGGATAAAAATAGTTACCTACTTCATGGAGTTGTCATAGGAGTAAATGAGTTAATAAGTATATAATATTTAACACCTGACACAGATCAAGTGCTGTTCAAAGTGTTTAGTGTTATTGTAATGTTACATCAGTGAGTAACCTAGGATAGGCGTCTAGTTTTACAAAATTTAGAGGAACAAACGCCCTATAAGATAGATACACTATCTTGAGAACGAAGGGGATAAGGTCTACAGAACTAAAATGTTGCTATTTACTTCCACTCTGATATTCAGCCCCCTGGGACATAAAGTATATTCAACTCAAAAACCAAGAGAAGCATTATGTGATCAAGGAAAGCTTGAGCACAGAGAGACTAACACTGAAAATCTGGCAAAATAGACATAGTGAAATTGACACAGGGAAAAAATTGTACAGAGGATCAATAATAATATTTAAGCTATTCCTTCAGTCCCACTCTTAAGGAATCCAATTTGTGGTAACTGCATCTCCAGAAAAAGTGGGTTGTACTGGTGAAACTGTGGATAGGAAGTATGACTATTAACTCACTTGACTATTAACACTTAAAAGTTGTTATTCAGGGCCAGGCACAGTGGCTTACGCCTGTAATCCCAGCACTTTGGGAGGCTGAGGCAGGTGGATCACCTGAGGTCGGGAGTTTGAGACCAGCCTGACCAACATAGAGAAACCTTGTCTCTCCTAAACATACAAAATTAGCCAGGCGTGATGGCCCATGCCTGTAATCCCACCTACTCGGGAGGCTGAGGCAGGAGAATCACTTGAACCTAGGAGGTGGAGGTTTCAGGCTGAGATCATGCCATTGCACTCCAGCCTGAGCAACAAGAGCGAAACTCTGTCTCGAAAAAAAGTTGTTATTCAATGTATTGCTACTGTGTGCCATACACATTCTGAGATATTTGCATGTATATAACAACGTTGCTTTTGACTTAAGCTAACAGGGAGTAAAACAAAGCTCAGGAGGGTATTTATAAAAACAAAGCCAATGATAAGGCTTAAACAGATTACCATTATCGTGATATTGTTAAGATAATGTTTACGTAATGATCAAATTCATACATCATACTTTTTGTATGAAGTAATAAGGGGACAAAAATTATTTATACCATTTCCATATTGGAAACCCAAGGTTCAGAAAGGCTGTACGTATATTCAGTCATAATCTTTGAGCATTCATGGTTGATATGTTTAGGCAGCTATGGACTCACATCTCCTTTGGGTAGCAACACTTGCTCAAAAATACTGTAAGTAGTTGTTCTTGGCATAATCATGCACAACTCATTTTTAACTAGTGAATTAATATTTTTTAGGAAGTTCGGGGGTGGGGGGGAGGGGGGTCAGTTGAATCCCCTGGGAAGACATACTGTAAGTAACCTAGCATGTCTGGAGTCAGATCAATCTGATTTGAAATCCTAGCTGTATTTACTAGCAGCATGAGATCGTTGCTTAACTTCCATAAACCTCAGTTTTCTCATCAATAAAATGAAGATCATATTAGCACCACTTTATTAAGATAGAAGGATGAATGAGGTAACTCAAACATAATGCATAACATACTAAGTCTCAATGAATGTTAGCTATTATTATTCAAGACTAATTGATACCAAAACAGTCAAATAGCAAAGAGAAATTATACAATGTTCAGATATGTGTGATAATCATATAAATAGTCATATTTACTGCATATCCCTATGAGTGTGAGAACAACTCTATGGATGAGTAATGTCTTTGAGATGAAATTAGGGTTCATCCTTTGCCTGCGCCAAAACACTTCCAGATTTTTGCTCTTATTCCTAGACACATGAGAATCAACAGGAGGGACCCGACAGGGTGGCTCATGCCTGTAATTCCAGCACTTTGGGAGGCCGAGGCAGGTGGATCACCTGAGGTCAGGAGTTTGAGACCAGCCTGGCCCACATGGTGAAACTCTGTCTCTACTAAAAATACAAAAATTAGCCGGGCGTGGTGGCAGGTGCCTGTAATCCCAGCTACTGGGGAGGCTGAAGTGGGAGAATCGCTTGAACCTGGGGGTAGAAGTTGCAGCGAGCCAACATCGGGCCACTGCACTCCAGCCTGCGCAACAGATGGGTACTCTGTCTCAAAAAAAAAAAAAAAAAAAAAAAATCAACAGGAGGCCGGGTGTGATGGCTCACACCTGTAATTCCAACACTTTTGGAGGCTGAGACAAGAGGATCGCTTGAGTACAGGAGTCCAAGACCAGCCTGGGCAACACGGGGATAGGCTGTCTCTATGTTTATTGTTTTTTGTTTTGTTTTGTTTTGCTTTTTTGAGACGGAGTCTCGCTCTGTCAGCCTGGCTGGAGTACAGTGGCAACATCTCGGCTCACTGCAACCTCCACCTCCCAGGTTCAAGTGATTCTCCTGCCTCAGCCTCCTGATCAGCTGGGATTACAGGCGCCCAGCTAATTTTTGTATTTTTAGTAGAAACTTGGGGTTTCGCCATGTTGGCCAGGCTGACCTTGAACTCCTGACCTCAAGTGATCCGCTCACCTGAATCTCCCAAAGTGCTGGGATTGTAGGCATGAGCCGCCTCACCTGGCCCCTATCTCTATTTTTTAAAAAAGAAAATAGAATCAACAGGAGAGCTTCCAAAAACTGATTAAATCAGCATTGGCGTCCAGGCACCAATATTTTTTCAGAGCCCTCCAGGGGATTTTAATACACAGACAGGGTAAAGACCAAGTTTATAGAACAGAGATGTTAGAATTAACTATTTGGTTGTGCTGAAATACACATGTTATCTAGCCATTTCAGCTAGTCGGTCGGATTAGCTGATTAGAATATAACTAAATTTTCAGTACAGGCCAGGTGTGGTGGCTCACGCATGTAATCCTAGCATTTTGGGAGGCTGAGGTGGGCGGATCACCTAAGGTCAGGAGTTCAAGACCAGCCTGGTCTAACATGGTGAAACCCCATCTATATTAAAAATACAAAAATTAGCTGGGCGTGGTGGTGGGCACCTGAAATCCCACCTACTCAGGAGGCTGAGGCAAGAGAATCACTTGAACCTGGGAGGCAGAGGTTGCCGTGAGCTGAGATAGTGCCACTGTACTCCAGCCTGGGCGACAGAACGAGACTCCATCTCAAAAGAAAGAAAGAAAAAAAGTTGCAATACAAAGCATTTTAAAGTTTTTGGTGGGATAATATGAAGATACTGGGGTCAAGGCCTATAAAAGTGAGGGTTTAACGAAAACAAAATCTCCCCTAACAGAGTTACCCAGGTCCAGTCAACCCCATGTCTCTGATTCTACTTGAGTACATAGGTATACATCTACATCAGTCAGAAAAACATAATTTACAAATGAAATAACAATAAATGGTTTGTCTATTGCAGGTCAAGCAAAAACCTTTAAGTGCCCTGTACACATGATCTGTTGCAAATCATTCCCCCCTGAGTTTGAAGACAAGGCAACTAGCGGGGATCTGCTCAAAACTAACGGCCTCGAAGTAGTAAAGAGAATTGTAAACAAGAATTTCATCTTTGAGATGGTTATCCTCAGGACCTAAAATAGTGTTCTTTGTGAAATATCTAACATTATTACTGCAAAATTCATGTGACTGGAGAAAAGGTGGTTGGTGTCTAATGTCAGAACCTTCACTAGCAAATAAGGAACAGTAGCGGCAGCTGCAGTAAATCTAGCTCTCCCCACTGCTTCCTCTCCTGGAGCCAGCCGGCTAGAACCAGCCTGACAACAGTCTGCAGTAGAATAGCTAAACACTGATCTAGGCTTTCTCCACCCACATCCCTCCTCCTTTTCCCTGCTCCATCTCAGCATATTAAACTGAGCTGTCTCTCTAACTACGCTAAGAAAATGCAGATGCCAGACACAAAGGGAGGAAAGACCATACATTGACTGAATCATAGAAGAGAAAGAATGGGTGGAAAGAAAAGACAGTCTTGGCAAGAAACATGATGTGGGTTTCCCCCTACTTCTTTAATTGTATGTGGTTAAGATTTTTTTTTCCCCTCTACCACATAGACATTACCTGGAATGCTTATTTAAAATGCAGATTCCTTGACCTCTGCCTCTGACCTCAATCAGCCTGTGTACCTGCATTTCTTGAGCAACTCAAAGTGTCTAAAATCGGCCGTTTATCTGCATTTGGAATAAGCATACTAAATGATCCTTAGACACATGAAAGTTTGAGCACAGCGTCTTAGAGACCAAAATAACCATTTGTAAAATGCTCTTTATTTAAAGCCCTCAACGTTTATAAACTCATTGTAGCCTCAGGGAACATTGGAAGGTTGAGCAAATATTGTTAGTGCTCTCTGACTGAAGAGAAAATGAGGCAATGAAATTAAATCGTTGGCAGCAATTGCCCAGTCCTGATTTCCCTGTCTTTGGGAGGATCTTAGAAGTATAACAAACTGGGAAGAATGGAAGAAGAAAAAATGAGATAAGAAACTATGGAAAGGCACCTTAGAAGTGTTCTCATCTAAAGAATAGAGGAAGCATCAAATATTAAAGAAAAAAAAAAAAAACCCTCTCTTGGTGCAGGGAAACATGACTGAATTTGTAGGTAATGCACTCCAGCCTGGGGGACAGAGCAAGACTCAGTCTCAAAAAAATGTAGACTTAGGCATGAGGATCACACCATAGAAATACTTGAAACACATAGTTACATCACTGTCCCCAGTCTCATAATAAACCTATCATATCTTAGAACATGGAAAGTTCTAACCCTACTGGGTTTGGATTATCTTATTTTTTGTTTTGTTTTGTTTTTTGAGACGGAGTTTCGCTTTGCCGCCAGTCTGGAGTGGAATGGTACAATCTCGGCTCACTGCAACCTCTGCCTCCCGGGTTCAAGTGATTCTCCTGCCTCAGCCTCCCAAGTAGCTGGGATCACAGGCACACACCACCACACCCAGCTCATTTTTGTATTTTTAGTAGAGAGGGGTTTTCACCATGTTGGCCAGGATGGTCTCGATCTGTTGACCTCATGATCCACCTGCCTTGGTCCTCCAAAGTGCTGGGATTACAGGCGTGAGCCACTGCACCTGGCCTGGAGTATCTTCTTTTTACAGATGAGCAAACGGAGACACAGTGAGGTTAAGTAACTTGTCCAAAGTCACTCAGCTAGCAAAATAGCAGAGCCAATATTTGAATCCAGGTAGCAAAGTACATGCTCTTAACTGCTTTGTCAAACACTTTTTGTAATCCCTCGGAAGACTATAAAAAGGATTGTCTGCAGTTTCCCCCAACTTCTTAGTAAAGTTTTACTTAAATATCAATGCCTGCTGTTTGGGTTCATGCTTAAGTAGCATTTACTAACGTGTGAAAAATAATGTTACATACATTATAATTTGCCACAAAGGACCTAAGAATCCATTAACTGAGCATCACTTCCAAAGATTCAACAAAAAATTGTTACTAACACATACATGATTCTTCAAATACGTATGGATTCTATTTTGATAAAGTATAACTCCATTTAAGTCACAAATGGATTTTCTACAGTCATAGAAGCTTTTTATCAATTATGCTTTTTCTCGAACTTCAGGCATGAAAAAATGACTGTATTGTAGGTAACTGTAAAATGTTTTGAGGTTTCAAAAGGGACCCACTGGCATGCTGGGACAAAGAGGGTTTAGCAGAAAATCCTGAGTTTAGTGGAGAAAACATGGCTTATTGCCTAATAGAGTGGCCAAAAGTAGGTCAGAGTCCCTGACAGTCACAGCTGGTAAGGAGTGATGTCACTAGAGAAATGGGGATGGGGGAGGTGGACTTTAAGGTGGGGAAGTAGAGAGACCCTTTGAGGGGGTGGAAGAGGGGAGATTTACAGAGGCAGGTTTTAAGTCAGCCTTTTGTAGGCTGATTGCAGAAACAGCTGAAGCCCCATTTTCTCCTCCCTATACCCAGCCTGTGTCCTCCCAGGCCTCATTCCCCACCTCTGCATCACCATCAGATCCCCTCTGCTGGAGACAAAGACACCAGAGAAAGGAATGGGGAGAAAGACAAACCTGAAAAGGAGTGATTTCAATAAAAGAGAGAAGGATGAGGAAAAAGTGAAGGAGACTTTAATCAAATCCAGGGAAACATGACAGAGGGGAAGAAATAACAAAGGAGAGAGGCAGATGGAAAAAAGAGTAGAATAAGTACAGGAGGAAAATATGGCTGAATGAAACAAAAGAAAGATTAATGAATGGAGCAAAAGTAGTGTTGGAAATATAATTTCTATTAATTATTTCAGTTTAAAATATTAATTAAGCAAAATGCTGGGAAAGAGAGACATTATAATGGTTGCAATTTGAAGTCAAAATATGTAGTTATAATGTTTTGGCAACAAAGCAAAACTAGGATGCTCCCAACTAGGACGTCTCTTTTCAGCCCACATTCAATCTAAAAGTTATGCCGTCCTTGTGTTTACCAAATCTAGAAGAAAATCTCATGACTGAGTTAAATATCTTATTCCACATATAGGTAGCCCCTGTTAAATTTTGCTAATAAAGTAATAACAATAACCATCTTTAGAATGTGGAGATAAGGTATATTTTATTATCTCTATTTTGAAATATGTCATGCACGGCCAGGCACAGTGGCTCATGCCTGTAATTCCAGCACTTTCGGAGGCCGAGGCAGGCAGATCAGCTGAGGTCAGGAGTTCCAGACTAGCCTGGCCAACATGGCAAAACCCCATCTCTACTAAAAATAGAAAAAATTAGTCAGGCGTGGTGCTGGGCGCCTGTAATCCCAGCTACTTGGGAGGCTGAGACAGGAGAATCTCTTGAACCCAAGAGGCCGAGGCTGCAGTGAGCCGAGATCCTGCCACTGCACTCCAGCCTGGGCAACAGAGCAAGACTCCGCCTCAGGAAAAAAAAAAAAAAGAAATACGTTGTGCACTTCACACATTATTTTAAACATACACACAAATTCTCTAATCCTGTTCAATTAATCCCTGGATCAAAACTGAATGTCCTTTCATTATGCTTAACAGCCCTCCTTTAAGAACAATAATTTTTTTAATCATCTAAAAACAGTAATGCTCATTTCTGGATAATTGTTAAGGTTTAAATATCCTCTGGTATAACCAAAATATACCTGTAATATACATTATTTCAAGATAAACCATCCAGAAAGAAATTGGGGAGACTAAGAACTGGAGTACCAGAAGAACTAAAAGTATACAGTGCCTACATCTGAAAGAATGTGTTGTTTTTCTTTCTGCTCTTCTTTAAAATTTTCCTAAGAAAATAATTTCTATTATTTATCTTTTGTTTTCTCATTCCCCTGTCCCTAAATCTCCCTTTTCTTGTCTCTTATTGTAACAGCTTCTGTTTCCCTCTCATGTTGCCCCCATATTTTCTTCTAAATTCTGACTTTGTTGTGTCTTGGCTTAATCTGCCAGACTTCCACTAAACTTTCAGAGCTGGAATCAGAACAGTGCATTTGGCAAAAAGTCAGCCACACATACCACACAACCACAAACAAGCACTCTGGCTGCAAGATCTTTTCACCAATCCACTCCTGTTTCTTGCAGTCAGCAATTCACAGGTTCATCCATGATCTGAAACAAGCAACACATACATTCTCACACATTTCACATGCGCATGGCCTCTGCAGTCAGCTCACAAAGACACAATGTCTGCAGAAAGGTCTTGCAGCATACACAGGCAGTGCATTCTCCACCCCTTTCATAAGCTCTTCCTGAATGGCTGTTTCTTCTAGACACCTCCTCCCCTCATGCTGCCTGGCAATGACTCCCCTCCTTTTCCTGCAGTTCTCCAAGTCCTAACTGCAGTGCCATCCATCACTCTCTTAACAGATCCTCAGGCAAAGCAATTGTTTCTTGAAGGTCTCCCCAGTCCCCTGCTTTTTTTTTTTCTTTCCTGACTTGGAACTTGTTCTAGCAAGAGGACTGTCAGAACAGAATCTCCTTATGGAACACAATAATGTAGGCTGGTCCCCAGTACTCTAACTCCCTAATTTGTTTCAATAGATTTTAATTTTGACATGGATGGCTGAGGGAGAAAGCAGAAAGGAAGGAAAAAGAGAAGAAAATAGAAAGGAAGAAAGGAGGGAGGGGAGCCCTGGTAGAAATTTCATTTTGTCCAGGACAACTTGGGCAAAAGCAGAGACTTACAAAGGAAAGACAGCAGAGGCGGAGAGGAAATGGAGCAAGAAGTGTGAAAATAAAAGGAGAAACAAAGAAAAGAGGGAAAAATATGAAAAATAAGTTGTAACGTTTCTCTGGAGCTTTTTGTTTCTGGAGTGACCACAGAAGGAGGATGGAGATATTAAGAAAAAGTTAACAGGAGAAACAGTAATGAAGAGGAAAATCCTTTGATGAGGTTGTATATTTTGAAATGTCCTAAAAAGACAAAATAATCATCACAAATGTCTGCCACAAGGGAAATTTAAACTCCTAATTTGAAAGTACTCGTGATGCTTAGAGAGGAAGCACATTTGAATTTTACTTAGATTATTTGCCCAAATATTACAGTATTCGAGACACATACAGTAAACGGATCATCCTGTATTTATCTGGCAATCATGCCCTCAGGGGGATTCAGGTACTTACTCAAATTTGAGAAATACTGGTATAAAGTAAGAAAGCCTGCATTTAGTGAACGCATCTGAATCAGAATCACTTGAAGGTGGTTGCCAAGTACATATTCTTGCCCCACCACAGACACACCAAATTGAAATCCTCAGAGAAAGAGCAGAAGATTCTTCATGTTGTTATACATTGATGATTCTGATGCGCTAAAGTTCATAAACACTGATTTCTCCATAATCCCTCTGTGGAGCCCTCTCCAAATCTGCATAGGATTGAACGCTGCATCTCTATATATGCAGCTGTCTATACAGCATTAACCTTTTAAAAGTCAGTGGAGGCCGGGTGTGGTAACTCACACCTGTAATCCCAGTACTTTGGGAGGCCAAGGTGTGTGGATCACCTGAGGTCAGGAGTTCGAGACCAGCCTGGCCAACATGGTGAAACCCCATCTAGACAAAAAGACAAAAAATAACCAGGCGTGGTGGCGGGTGCCTGTATTCCCAGCTTCTTGGGAGGCTAAGGCAGAAGAATTGCTTGAACCCAGGAAGCGGAGGTTGCAGTGAGCCGAGACCATGCCCTTGCACTCCAGCCTGGGCAACAAGAGGGAAACTGTCTCAAAAAAAATTTTTTTTTTAATTAGTTGGCCGGGTGCAGTGGCTCACACCTGTAATCCCAGCACTTTGGGAGGCTGAGGTGGGCAGATCACCTGAGGTTGGAGTTCGAGACCAGCCTGACCGACATGGAGAAACCCTGTCTCTATTAAAAACACAAAATTATCCAGGCATGGTGGCGCATGCCTGTAATCCCAGCTATTTGGGAGGCTGAAGCAGGAGAATTGCTTGAACTTGGAGGCAGAGGTTGAGGTTTCGGTGAGCCGAGATCATGCCATTGCACTTCAGCCTGGGTGACAGAGAGACTCCGTCTCAAAATAATAATAATAATAAATTAATACAAGTCAATGGAAAATGAAAATAAAAATACAACATAAAATCTGTGGAATGCAGTAAAAGCAGTACTTAGATGGGAATACACAGCAATGAATGCATATATTAGAAAAAAAGAAGCCAGGCATGGTGGCTCACACCTCTAATCCCAACACTTTGGGAGGCCGAGGCGGGCAGATCACTTGAGACCAGGAATTCAAGACCAGTCTGGCCAACATAGTGAAACCCCATGTCTAATAAAAATACAAAAATTATCCCTGGTGTAGTGGTCCCTGCCTGTAATCCCACCTACCTGGGAGGCTGAGGCAGGAGAATCCCTTGAAAACTGGGAGGGGGAGGTTGTAGTGAACCAAGATCACACCACTGCACTCCAGCCTGGGCGACAGAGAGAGACTTTGTCTCCAAAAAAGAAAAAAAAAGAAAAAAAGAAACATCTAAAAATTGCCGAATCTCAGCACTTGGTGAGACCAAGGTGGGCAGATCAGCCCAGGAGTTCAAGATCAGCCAGGGCAGCATAATAAAACCTTGTCTCTACAAAACATACAAAAATTAGCTGGGTGTGGTGGCTTGTACCTATAGTCCCAGCTACTCGAGGCTAAGATGGGAGGATCGCTTGAGCCTGGGGAGATTGAGGCTGCAGTGAGCTGTAATCACGCCACTGCACTCCTGGCACAACAGAACAAGACCCCATCTCGAAAAAAAAAAACCTAAAAATAAATAATTGAATTTAAGTGTCTGCCTCAGGAAGCTACAAAGGAAGAGCAAATAAATTTAATATACACAGAAAAAAAAAGCATAGATATAACGAAACTGTAAACAGGAACTGAGAAAACCAATAAGAACCAAAAGCTAGTTCTTTGAAAAGTTCCATAAAATCAATAAGCCAGGCTAATTAATTAAAAAATAAAAATAAATTAAAAAGAGGGATGAGACAAATTAATAATGTTAGAAATGAAAGAGCATGGCCGGGCGCGGTGGCTCATGCCTGTAATCCCAGCACTTTGGAAGGAAGAGGCTGGTGGATCGCCTAAACTCAGGAGTTGGAGACCAGCCTTGACAATAGGGTGAAAACCCTGTCCCTGGCTCTGGCTGAGCGGTGGCTCACGCTTGTAATCCCAGCACTTCGGGAGTCCGCGGCGGGCGGATCACGAGGTCAGAAGATCGAGGCCATCTTGGCTAACATGGTGAAACTCCGTCTCTACTAAAAATATTTAAAAAATTGGCCGGGCGTGGTGGCGGGTGCTGTAGTCTCAGCTACTTGGGAGGCTGAGGCAGGAGAAGGGCGTGAACCCGGGAGGCGGAACTTGCAGTGTGCCGAGATGGCGCCACTGCACTCCAGCCTGGGAGACAGAGGGAGACTGCGCTCCAAAACAAAACAAAAGAAAACCCTGTCTCGAAAAAAGAAGATAGCTGGTCGAGGTGTCACGCGCGTGTGGTGGGGAGGCGGAGGTGGGAGAATCGCTTGAGCCTGGGAGGCCGAGGTTGCAGAGAGCCGAGATCGGGCTACTGCACTCCACCTTGGGTGACAGAGTGAGACTCCGCCTCCAAAAAAGAAAGTAAGAAAGAATGATGAAAGACTGCCGGGCTCGTTGGCTCACACCTGTAATGTAATCCCAGCACTATGGGAGGGCAAGTTGGGTGGATCAGCGGATCAGCCGAGGTCAGGAGTTCGAGACCAGCCTAGCCAACATGGTGAAACCCAGTCTCTACTAAAAACACAAAAATTAGTCCGGGCGCGGTGGCTCACGCCTGTAATCCCAGCACTTTGGAAGACCGAGGTGGGCGGATCACAACGTCAAGAGTTTCAGACCAGCCTGGCCAATATGGTGAAACCCTGTCTCTACTAAAAATACAAAAATTAGCCAGGTGTGGTGGTGGGCACCAGCTACTCGGGAGACTGAGGCAGGAGAATCGCTTGAACCTGGGAGGCGGAGCTTGCAGAGAGCTGGGATTGCCCCACTGCACTCCAGCATGTGAGACAGAGTGAGACTCCATCTCAAAAAAGAAAAAATAAATAAATAAATAAATAAATTAGCCAGGCATGGTGGTGCACACCTGTAGTCCCAGCTACTTGGGAAGCTGAGGCTGAGATTTGGCCACTGCACTCCAGCCTGGGCAACAGAGCGAGATTCCATCTTAAAAAAAAAAAAAGAAAAAGAAAAGAAATGAAAGAGCAGGCATCACTACAAATCCTATGGATGTTAAAATATCTGTCATAGATGTAAAAATCCTCAAAATATTAGCAAACTAAATGTAACAATTTAATAAAAAGAATTATATACTGCAACCAAGGCAGGCTCAATATCTGAAAAATCGATTAATGCAATCCATTGCATCAACAGACTAAAGAAGAAATATCACATGATCATACCAATAGATGCTGAAAGAGCCATTTGACAAAATCCAACAGCCATTGATGATCAAACAAAACCAACAACAACAAAAAAAACTCTTGGCATTTTTAAATGAAATATGGGATAAAAATAAAAACTCTCCGAAGACTGAAAATAAAGAGGAACTTCCTCAACTGCATTAAGAACATCTACAAAGAAACTACAGCTAACATCCTGTTGGGGAGAAACTTGAAGCTTTCCCACTAAGACAAAGGACAAGACAAGCATGTCTTCTCTTACCACTTTTCAATACTAGCTAATGCAACAAGACATGAAAAGGAAATAAAATGTGTACAGATTGAGAAGGAAAAAATAAAACTGTCCTTGTTCGCAGATGACGATTGCCTATAAAAAAAGTCTAAGAGAATTAAAAAAAAAAAAAAAAAACTCCTGAAACTAATAAGCAATTCTAGCACAATTGCAGGATAAAAGGTTTACATACAAAAATTAATTGCTTTCTTATCAGGGATGAGCAAGTGTAATTTGAAATAAAAAAACACAGGCTGGGTGTGGTTGCTCACGCCTATAATCCCACCACTTTGGGAGGCCGAGGCAAGCAGATTGCCTGAGCTCAGGAGTTCAAGACTAGCCTAGAAAACGTGGTGAAACCCCGTCTCTACAAAACATGCAAAAAAATTAGCCGGGCATGGTGACGTGCACCTGTAGACCAAGGCGAGAGAATCACTTGAACCCAGGAGACTTGAACCTGGAAGGTTGCAGTGAGCCACTGCCCTCCAGCCTGGGCAACAGGGTAAGACTCTGTCTCAAAAAAAAAAAAAAAAGTGCTGGAACAACTGGACATTTACATGGGAAAAAAAAATCTAGACAATAGACACAGACCTTACACACTTCACAAAAATTTACTCACAATGGATCACAGACCTATATGCAAAATGCAAAAGATACCACTCCTATGAGATAACATAGGAGTAAATTTAGGCCGGGCATGGTGGCTCATGCCTGTAATCCCAACATTTTGGGAGGCTGAGGCGGGTGGATCACTGGAGCTCAAGAGTTCGAGACCAGCCTGGCCAACATACTAAAAATACAAAAATCAGCTGGGTGGGGTGGCATGTGTCTGTAGTCCCAGTTACTCAGGAGGCTGAGGCAGGAGAATGGCTTGAAACAGGAGGCAGAGGTTGCAGTGAGCAGAAATGGTGCCATTGCACTCCAGCCTGGGTGGCAGAGCAAGAGTCCATCTAAAAAAAAAAAAAAAAAAAAAAGGAGGCCGGGCGCAGTGCCCCACGTCTGTAATCCCAGCACTTTGGGAGGCCGAGGCGGGCAGATCACGAGGTCAGGATATCAAGACCATCCTGGCTAACACGGTGAAACCCTAGGAGTGGCGGCGGGCGCCTGTAGTCCCAGCTACTTGGGAGGCTGAGGCAGGAGAATGGTGTGAACCTGGGAGGCAGAGCTTGCAGTGAGCCAAGATCATGCCACTGCACCCCAGCCTGGGCAATAGAGTGAGACTCTGTCTCAAAAAAAAAAAAAAAAGGAGAAAATTTAGATGACCTTCAGTATGGCAGTAACTTTTCAGATACAACACCAAAGGCATAATCCTTTGAAATAACTTGGAAATAATTGAGAACTCCCATTGATAATTTGACTTTATCAAAACTACAAACATCGGTGGAGCACAGTGGCTCACGCCTGTAATCCCAGCACTTTGGGAGGCTGGGTGGGCGGGGGGTGGATCACTTGAGGTCAGGAGTTCGAGACCAACCTGGCCAACATGGTGAAACTTTGCCTCTACTAAAAATACAAAAATTAGCCGGGTGTGGTGGCAGGCACCTTTAAGTTCAACTACTCCGGAGGCTGAGGCAGGACAATTGCTTGAACCTGGGAGGCGGAGGTAGCAGTGAGCCGAGATCGTGTCACTGCACTCTAGCCTGGGAGGCAGGAGCGAGACCCTGTCTCAAACAAACAAACAAAAAAACAAAACTACAAGCATCCACTTTGCTAAAGAGAATGTCAAGAGAATGAGAAGACAAGCCAGACTGGGAACAAATATTTGCAAAAGACACTTCTGGAAAAGGCATATTATTCAAAATAATACAACTCTTAAAAAAAATTTAACCTAAATTTTTAAAATGGGCAAAATATCTGAACAGAAACCACGTCAAAGATATACAGATGGCAAATGGGCATATGGAAAGGTGCTGCACATTATGTTTTATATGTTATAAACACATTATTATATGTTATTGGGGGCATAACAATTAAAACGTAAGACACCACTATGCCCCTGTGAGATTGGCCAAAATTCAGAACACAGACACCATCAAATGCTGGGGAGGCTGTGAAGCAACAGAAACTCTCATTCATTGCTGGTAGAACATAAAATGGGACAGCCACTTTGGAAGACAGATTGGTGGTTTCTTACAAAACTAAACATGCTCTTACCATGTGATCCAGCAATCATACTCCTTGGTATTCATTCATAGGAGATGAAACTTATTGCCACACAAAAACCTGCACATGAATGTTTATAGCAGCTTTATTCATAATTGTCAAAACTTGTGGGCAATCAAGACGTCCTTCAGTAGATGAAAGAATAAATGAACTGTGGTATGGTCAGACAATGGGATATTAATCAGCAATAAAAAGAAATGATCAGGCCTCCAAAAGACATAGAGGAACCTTAAGAGCATATTACTAAATGAAAGAAGTCAATCTGAAAAGTCCATATACTGTATGATTCTAACTATATGACATTCTGGAAAAAAACAAAACTACGGAGATGTTAAAAAGATCAGTAGCTGCAGGCCGGGCGCGGTGGCTCACGCCTATAATCCCAGCACTTTAGGAGGCTGAGGCGGGCAGATCAGCTGAGGTCGGGAGTTCAACGTCAGCCTGACCAACATGGAGAAACCTCGTTTCTACTGAAAATACCAAATTAGCTGGGCGTGGTGGTGGACTCTGAGTGATGATGTGTCAATGTAGGTTCATCAGTTTTAACAAATGTACCACTCTGGGTCAGTGATGTTGGTGCTAGAGGAGGAAATGCATGTTAAGGCGAGGAATACATGGGAACTCTAACCTGCCTTTCAACTTTGCTGTGAACCTAAAACTTCTTTAGAAAATCAAGTCTATGTAAAAAGAAAAACGGGTTTAAGATGAGGCATGTTTTGCCATATTGCCCAGGCTGACTCAGCCTCCCAAAGTGCTAGGATTACAGGCACCACGCCTTGTCTTTCTCCACCATCTTTGGTTTGTTTGTTTGTTTTTGAGACGGAGTTTTGCTCTTATTGCCCAGGCTGGAGTGCAATGGTGAGATCTCGGCTCACCCCAACCTTCGCCTCCCGGATTCAAGCGATTCTCCAGCAGGCATGCTCCACCACGCCCGGCTAATTTTGTATTTTTAGTAGAGAAGGGGTTTCACCTCATGTTGGTCAAGCTAGTGTCCAACTCCTGACCTCAGGTGATCCGTCCACCTCGGCCTCCCAAAGTGTTGGGATTACAGGCGTGAGCCACCGTGCCCGGCCTTTCTCCACCATCTGAAGCAGTTAGTATTACTGATGGAAATGGGTTTGACCATTTGTTTCTTTATATTTGGGGGAAATAAAAAAATAAGAATCACTTGTTGCTCTTTCCCACGAAATTCTTGACTCCTTGACTGATTCATCTTTTAAAAATATCAGTACTCAACGCAGTGCCTGGCATTGAGAAGGAAACCGACTATAAATGAAGTACAGGTCTTAGTCATCAGGAGCCTTTCATCCTGTCAGGCATAGTTCAATATTCTTGCTACAAGAACTATATTAGCAATCAACTAAAGTGTAAACCCCTTGGAAAGAAAAGCAACTCGATGGCAAGGCTCTGGAGGTTATTTGTTGCCCTCTTGTGTCCCGTTTTAGGAACTACAGACTCTTCCCTCCACTTTCAAGAATTCTGATTCCTTGTATGTGTTTTTTAATTTACGTATTCTAAGAAATACATTTGTTTCTCTACAACCTCACACAGAACACTTTTGACACCAGATGTGCGAGTTTTTTTTCCCCACCCTGACCAGATTCTCCAACACCAGCTGGGTGTCCTACAATCCAACTCAATACTGACATTATCTACCTGCAGTCATGTCAGATCCCACAAGCTCAGAGCTCAGTCCCATAAGACTGCTCCCACCCAGATGCCAATTGAAAGTCCCGGTACTTCTGACTGACCAGCTATAAATTTGGGGGTTCCCATGACCTCCTCCTTGCGTTCCATCATTTGCTAGAATGGCTCACGGAATTCAGGAAAACGTATTACTTACCAGTTGATTATGGAAGATGAACAGCCGGATAAAGAGGTCTGGAAGAGTCCTGAGCACAGGGTCTTCGGTCCCGGAGTTGGCGTGCACCACCCTCCTAGCAGTTGGAAGCAGCCCACGAATCCATAAACCCGGAAGCTCATCAAGACCCACTGTTCATGAGTTTTTATAGAGCTTTATTTCCAGCCCCCTCTCCCGCCTGCTTCCCGAAGGTCAGTGGGTGGGGCTGATAGTTCCACTCCTCTTATCCCTTGGTCTTTACCTGAGCAGTTTCATCCGGAACAGGAGCCACGCCTTACGTCATGTATTAACGTAGCACAAGTTCAGGTGTGACTGATGTTATGCAAGATCAGGGGCTTGTTGTGAATAACAAAAGACACTCTTATCACTCAGGAAATTCCAAGGATTTTAAGGTTTCTGTGACAGGAACCAGGCCCAAAGACCAAATGTATTTTTTATTATACCACACTTATTCTATAAATATATATATTTGTACAATTGCTTGTTTACATTGGCAGCAACCCTCAAAGCACTGGTATATGAAGACCAGACCTGCCAGACGCGGTGGCTCATATCTGTAATCCTAGTACTTTGGGAGGCCGAGGAGGGTGGGTCGCTTGAGCTCAGGAGTTTGAGACCAGCCTAAGAATGGTGTCCATATGCTATGGTGAAACCCCATCTCTACAAAAATTAGCTGGGTGTGGTGGTGTCGACCTATAGTCCCAGCTACTCGGGAGGCTGAGGTGGGAGGATCGTTTGAGCCCAAGATTGTGCCACTGCACTGCAGCCTGGGTGACAAAGTGAGATCCTGTCTCAAAAAAAAAAAAAAAAAAAAGACCAGACCTAAAGAACAGCAGCTCTGACCCCAGGAACAAGGGGCTTGTAATACATAATGCTTCGTCGTAAGTTTGTTTCCTTTAGATGGTTCTTTTAGATCTAGCACACACAACTTTTTAGAAGACCATTCCATAATAGATGCAGGTCAAGGTCACACATTAAAATCTGCCCTAATTGTCATTTTGCTGGGAATGAGAGTCCCTGACTGTCTTGGGAAGATCTCTAGCGACGCTTTTCATCTTAACTGAATGAGGCAGTGCCCTCTGCAGTCCAATAACTTCAATGCCTGAACCCGGACAGTATAGCGGTGTTACAGGAAAGGGGTCCCGATCCAAACCCCCAGAGAGGGTTCCTGGATCTTGCACAAGAAAGAATTCAGGGCGAGTCCACAGTGCAAAGCAAAAGCAAATTTATTAAGAAAGTAAAGGAATAAAAGAATGCCTACTCCAAAGACAGAGCAGCCCCGAGGGTGACTGGTTGCCCAATTTTATGGTTATTTCTTGATGCTATGCTAATAAGGGGTGGCTTATCTATGCCTCCCCTGTTTTGACCATATAGGGTAACTTCCTGATGTCGCTATGGCATTCGTAAACTGTCATGGCATTGGTGTGAGTATAGCAGTGAGGAGGACCAGAGGTCACTCTCGTGTCCATTTTGGTTTTGGTAGGTTTTGGCTGGCTTCTTTACTGCAACCTGTTTTATCAGCAAGGTCTTTATGACCTGTATTTTGTGCTGACCTCCTGTCTCATCCTGTGACTTACAATGCCTTAACCCTCTGGGAATGTAGACCAGTAGGTTTCAACCTCATTTATCCCGCTGCTATTCACGATGGAGTTGCTCTGGTTCACATGCCTCTGACAGCAGGATGACTCGCAGGCTCCGCTCAGGCCTCACCTCATCTTTCACTAGTTGCTGTGAGAAGAAATATTTTTCTTGGTTTTTAAATATGAAAACAAGATCTTGTTGTTCGTGGTCTAAAGGAGAATACAGAGTAGACATGAGGCCGTGCATCACTTGGACTGTGTGAAGAAGGCATGAATTTGCTCTGCTACCACTTGTCCAATAAGCTGCTCGAGTTCTTGGATGGAATCATTACTCAGCTCCTGGATACTTGGAAACTTCTGTAGCAAAAGGAAGGCTTTAACTTTTCCAAATCCTGGAATCTGCTGCACATTTCAAAGAAGGAATGGGTCGGGTGCAGTGGCTCATGCCTGTAATCCCAGCACTTTAGGAGGCCCAGGCAGGCGGATTACTTGAGGTCAGGAGTTCAAGACCAACCTGGCCAAAATGGTGAAACCTCGTCTCTACTAAAAATACAAAAATTAGTCAGGCGTGGTGGTGGCGGGTGCCTGTAATCCCAGCTATTCAGGAGGCTGAGGCAGGAGAATCACTTGAACTTGGAGGTGGAGGTTGCAGTAAGCCAAGATCATGCCACCACTGCACTCCAGCCTGGATGACAAAGTAAGACTGTCTCCAAACAAAAACAAAAACAAAGAATAAATGGCTCAGAAAACAGAGCCCCTTTCTTCATGAGAAAGGATTTTTCTAGAGCTCTTTGGTTTGCTCTTCAAAGCATCCTGTGAGGCAGGATGCTTCCATCTGGCTGGCCATCCCAAGGTCAAGCACAGTGAACTTCTGTATGGCTGGAAAGTATTGTTCACTCATATGAGCTTTTTCGACTACTACAACCCCTTGAAGATAACTGGAATTCCTAACCTGACCAAGCCTCTTTATGTAGCTATTTTCTGGCTACTAAATCAGCTTCAGTGACATAAAGAATGAAGAATCTGCTAAATAGGTAAAAATCTGATGTCAGACCATCCTGAAAAATGAGCTTAATTTTCCTTTGCATCCCCTGCACCAGCTGGAATCCATGCTATTTCTCAGTGACCACAATGAGGGAAATGCAAGACAGAGCTTGAACAGTCTCTCCTGCACACAGCCCTGCATTCCAGAAGCTAGGGCCTCTGGCAGGATCTCATCTGCAGAGTATTCTTTCAAAGACTGAAATTATTTGCCAATGTCTTAGAAAAAAGAAAGACTGCCGGGCGCAGTGGCTCATGCCTGTAATCCCAGCACTTTGGGAGGCCGAGACAGGCCGATCGCCTGAGGTCGGGAGTTCGAGACCAGCCTGACCAACATAGAGAAACCCCATGTCTATTAAAAATACAAAATTAGCAGAGTGTGGTGGTGCATGCCTGTAATCCTAGCTACTTGGGAGGCTGAGGCAGGAGAATCGCTTGAACCCGGGAGGCGGAGGATGCGGTGACCCAATATCTCACCATTGCACTGCAGCCTGGACAACAAGAGTGAAACTCAGTCTCAAAAAAAAGAAAAGAAAAAAAGAAAGACCGGCTGGGCGTGGTGGCTCATGCTTGTAATCCTAGCACTTTGGGAGGCCAAGGTTCGAGGACCACTTGAGTCCAGGAGATGGAGACCAGCCTGGGTGACATAGCGGGACCCTGTCTCTATTTTTAAATTTAAAAAATATATATTTAATTAAAAAACAGAAAAATAAGAAAGACTTCTGAGCTTTTGAAGAACTGCAAGTAATTCAGTATGGCTAAAAAACAAGGGAGAAGGCTGGGCGTGTGAGCATGGTGGTTTACACCTGTAATCCCAGCACTTTGGGAGGCTAAGATGAGCTGATTGTTGAGTCCAAGAGTTTGAGACCAGCCTGGGAAACATGGCAAGACCCTGTCTCTACAAAAATAAATAAATAAATAGATAAATAAATAAATGAATAAAATAAATTAGCCAGGCATGGTGGTGCATGCCTGTAGTTCCAGTTACTTGGGAAGCTGAGGTGGGAGTATCACCTGAGCCCAGGAGGTGGAGGTTCCAGTGAGCTGAGATCATGCCACTGAACTCCAGCTTCGGTAACAGAGCGAGACCCTGTCTCAAAAAAAGAAAAAAAAAAAAAAGGCAAAGGTTCTGGGGTGGGTGGGTTGGAGCACTGATGACACAACATAAAAATATTATGAATAGCTGTGTATGTCATGCTAAGGAGTTTCATCCATATCCTAAGAATAATGAAGAGTGTTTATAGTTTTTAAACCAGGGAATGACTTAATCAGATTAGTGCTAAAGAGATTACTCTGGCTGCTTTGTATCATAAAGATGGGGAAGCTTGGATGGGAACTGGGGGGTCACTTAGGACTCTGTTAGAGTAATGACTGAACAGAGCTGAAGCCGTGTGGAAAGAATAGAAGATGGATGGATTTGAAAGATATTAAGGAGGTAGACTCAGTGGGATTCTAATGATAAAGGGTGTGGTGTGTGATAAAGGGTGTGGTGTGTGTGCTGGGACTCAAGTTAGGCAAAGAGAGAAATTGAGGAAAATGAGGATGATTCACACATATTTCAACTGTGTGACTTAGTAGATCATGGCACCAGTCTAGCTGAGGGCGGGGGTGCACTGTGCAGGAAGATGACAATTCTGTCCCAGACGTGTTGAGCTATTAGGGATTTAGCTAGATCAACATTTATCCACACATTTGTCTTGAGCTTTTCCTGTACTACAGGTGGTGGAAAATGAAAAACTACATATCCAAGACTCTCCTACAGCTAGAGTTTGAATGTGATTTAGGTTCCAGCGACTGTATATGCTAGAATGAGACTTGAATTAAAAACCAAGCTCAGTGAGAAGAACAGCAAGGAGTGAGCATCCAATTTCTTAGTGTGGACAATAGCACAGCCAGGGTGGTTCTCATGCCCAAGTGGTGACATTCTAATATTGGAAGATGGCCCCTAGATGGTGGGAGAAGCAATAGAGTCCCTTGGTAGTCACTCCTGGGGGCTCAGACTAGAGTGTTTCTTTAGCTTTTCCCCTTTCTGAGTGGACTTTCTGTAATTAAAGCCTGTCTGACTCAAGGTGTCTATGGGATGTTCAAACAATGATGTGCTATTGCATATTCAGACTTAGAGTTGAGGACATAGATATGTGAAAATAAGTACAATGTAAAAGCTGCTGAGCTGCGTGTGGTCGCTCACACCTGTAATCCCAGCCCTTTGGGAAGCCGAGGCAGGTGGATCACCTGAGGTCAGGATTTCAAGACCAGCCTGGCCAACATGGTGAAGCCCCATCTCTACTAAAAGTACAAAGATTAGTCAGGCGTGGTGGTACACACCCTTAGTGCTGGCTACTCAGGAGGCTGAGGCAGGTGAATCACTTGAACCCAGGAGGCAGAGATTGCAGTGAGCTGAGATTATGCCACTGCACTCCAGCCTGGGCAACAGAGCAAGACTCTGTCTCAAAACAAAACAAAACAAAACAAAACAAAACAAAACAAAACAAAAAAACAAGCTGTTGGGGGCCGAGCACAGTGGCCCACTCCTGTAATCCTAGTACTTTGGGAGGCCAAGGCTGCGGGATCACTCAAGCTCAGGATTTCAAGACCAGCCCAGGCAACATGGTAAAAACCTGTCTCTACAAAAAAATACAAAAAATTAGCCGAGTGTGGTGGTATATGCTCATAGTCCCAGCTACTGGGAGAGCTGAGGTGGGAGGATCGCTTGAGCCTAGGAAGTCATGCTACTGCACTCCAGCCTGGGTGACAACATGAGACTCTGCCTCAAAAAGAAAAGCTGTTGGAACCCCTCAAAACGTTTAAACCTTGACAGAGATGAGACTGATCTGAGTCACATATGGCTATAACATGTTTCTCAGATTATAGATTAACTCGTTTTCTCATTTTTCTTGTCCCGTACAATGACTAGAGAAAATTAAACGACGTCAGGGACAAAAACCTCCTGCCTTCTTAATTAATGACCTTTGTTACAGATTAACTTTTTCTTTGTTGTTCTGCCTTGCTTAGACCAGACGACAGAAAACCCATGACTATTACACTTCTGTAAAAAAAAAAAAGAAAAAGAAAAACAAGAAAACAACTATATGTACTCTCCCAAAAAGAAACACTTTTATAACCATTCAGTTTGCTATAACTATGTGCCAACCTTGTCTAAAAAGAGTTGTAATCCTGCTCAAAGTTCCTCTGTCTATATAAATAAACCCTTAACTTCCTGACTTCACAAAGCTGACTTTCTTCTTTTGGAGTTGATATTTCCAGGTGTGCCATCTTCACACTTTGCACTGGAATAAACTGTTTTGAAATTAGATCCTGACCCTTTTGATTATTTTAGGTGACAGATAGAGTTTAGACTGAAGTATAGATCTGGGAGAATAAACCAATAGATGGTAAATGAAGAATTGGGAGTGGATTGAGGAGAGGGAGAAAGTACAGTAAAAAGAGAGGTGGCCAGGCCAGAACTTTGAAAACCAGCACTTAAGAGTAAACAGAAGAAGAAGAAGAAAAAAAAAATGTAAAAGAACACTAGAGAGGTGTTAAGAGGAAAACAAACATCTGTGATATCATAGATGTCAAGAGGAGGGGACATTTCAAAAGTAGGGACTGGTCAGCAGTGACTAATGTTTCAGAAAATAAGAATGTAAGACTGAAATGTGTCTGTATTATTCAGCAACAAAGAGGTTCTTGTGTGACAGCTTTTCTTAGAACTGTGAGAAAAGGGCCAGATGCGGTGGTTCACGCCTGTAATCCCAACATTTTGGGAGGCCGAGGTGGGTGGATCACCTGAGGTCAGGAGTTCGAAACCAGCCGGGCCAACATGGTGAAATCCTGTCTCTACTAAAATACAAAAATTAGCTGGGTGTGGTGACAGGCACCTGTAATCCCAGCTACTCGGGAGGTTGAGGCAGGAGAATTGCTTGAACCCATGAGGTGGAGGTTGCAGTGAGCCAAAATTGTGCTATTGCACTCTAGCCTGGGCGACAGAGCGAGATTCCCTCTCAAAAATAAATAAATGAAAGAAAGGAAGAAAGAAAGAAAGAAAGAAAGAAAGAAAGAAAGAAAGAAAGAAAGAAAGAAAGAAAGAAAGAAAGAAAGAAAAAGAAAGAAAGAAAGAAAGAAAGAGAATTGCAACAAGAGGCTGGACGCAGTGGCTCATGACTGTAATCTTAGTACTTTGAAAGGCTGAGGTGGGCAGATCACTTGAGGTCAGGAGTTCAAGACCAGCCTGGCCAACATGGTGAAACCCCATCTCTACCAAAAATACAAAAATTAGTTGGGCATGGTGTCACATGCTTCTAATCTCAGCTACTTGGGAGGCTCAGGCAGGAGAATCGCTTGAATCTGAGAGGTAGAGGTTGCAGTGAGCTGAGATAGCGCCACTGCACGCCAGCCTAGGCAACGGGGCGAGATGCTGGCCCCTGGTGCCCTAAAAAAGGAAAAAAAAAAGAAAAAGGAAAAAAAAGAACTGTGAGAAGAGGTGAGTTAGGCTTCAGGGAAAGGGCAAAATGTAAATGTTGACTATTTGACACTTAACTCTGTTGAAACGATGAGGCGTAACTTCAGAGATGCTGTGGAGGACTAAAGATGACTGCAGGTTTGTTTTTTGCCACTCTTCCCAGGAAAAGGTAGAGTTCATTTCTCTTTCCCTTAAATTGGAACTGACCCTGTGGCTTATTTGAACAAACAGAACATGGTGGGAACTTCTAAGACTGAGCCTTAGGAGATGTGATGTTTCTTCACGTGCTCTCTCAACCCATGATTGTGCTGTCAGAAGACCAAGTGAGGCCGGGTGCAGTGGCTCACGCCTGTAAACCCAGCACTTTGGGAGGCTGAAGCGGGCGGATCACCTGAGGTCAGAAGTTCGAGACTAGCCTGGCCATCATGGTGAAACCCCGTCTACTGAAAAATACAAACATTAGTCAGGCATGGTGACACGCACCTGTAGTCCCAGCTACTCGGGATGCTGAGGTAGAAGAATTGCTTGAACCTGGGAAGCAGAGGTTTCTGTGAGCCAAGATCGTACCACTACACTCCAGCCTGAGTGACAGAGCAAAACTCCATCTCGAAAAAAAAAAAAAAAAAAAACAAAGAAGCTCAAGTGAGTTGGTGGGGATACGACATGGAAGATAACTGAGACTTCTGCCAACAACCCTATTTGGGATTCCCACTGGCAGCCAGCAGCAACTAGCCATTCAGCCATCCCTGCAGCCCAGCTAACACTATGTAAAGCAGAATTACTACCTGATCAACAGACAGAATCAAGAAAATAATCATTATTGTTGTTTTTAGTCACTAAATTTTGGTGTAGTTTGTTAAATAGCATCATTCAGGGAGTTGAGGAGAATGCTCTTCAAATGGAAAGGTATCAGTGATTCACGAAAACTTGTCAGTAAGGAGTATTTGAAAGGCCAGCTGTCACTGCTCTCAGTACAGCTCTGACTGTCACTGTATTAGGCTGTTGTTGCATTACTCTGAAGAAATACCTGGTCAGAGGCCAGGTATGGTGGCTCAGGCCTGTAATCCCGGCACTTTGGGAGGCCAAGGCAGGTGGATCACCTGAAGTCAGGAGTTCGAGACTAGCCTGGCTAACATGGTGAAACCCTGTCCCTACTAAAAATACAAAAATTAGTTAGCTGGGTATAGTGGTGGGCGGCCTGTAATCCCAGATACTCAGGAGGCTGAGGCACGAAAATTGCTTGAACCTGGGAGGTGGAGGTTGCAGTTAGCCAAGATGGCACCACTGTACTCCAAGACTAGGTAATTTATAAACAAGAGAGGTTTAATTGGCTTATGATTCCACAGGCTATATAGGAAGCAAAGTGGCATCTGCTTCTGGGGAGACCTCAGGAAGCTTTTACTCATGATGGAAGGCAAAGCAGGAGCAGGCCATTCACATGGTGAAAGCAGGAGCACGGGGAGGCAGGGAGGTAGCACACACCTCTAAATGACCAGATCTCATGAGAACTGATATGATTTGGCTATGTCCCCACCCAAATCTCACCTTCAACTGCATCTTCTAGGATTCCCATGTGTCATAGGAGGTACTCAGGGGGACGTAATTATATCAGGGTGGGGGGTCATCTTTCCCATGCTATTCTCGTGGTAGTGAATAAGTCTCATGAGATCTGATGGGTTGTTTATCAGGGGTTTCTGCTTTTGCTTCTTCCTCATTTTCTCTTGCTGCTGCCATGTAAGAAGTGCCTTTCTCCTCCCACCATGATTCTAAGGCCTCCCCAGCCATGTGAAACTGTAAGTTCAATTAAACCTCTTTTTCTTCCCAGTCTTGGATACGTCTTTATCAACAGCATGAAAATGGACTAATACAGTAAATTGGTACCAATAGAGTGGGGTATTGCTGAAAAGATACCCGAAAATGTGAAAGCGACTTTGGAACTGGTAACAGGCAGATATTAGAACAGTTTGAAGGGTTCAGAAGAAGACAGAAAAATGTGGTGTTGCGGGAAGTCAGGGACCCCGAATGGAGGGACCAGCTGAAGCCGCGGCGGAAGAACATAAATTGTGAAGATTTCATGAACATTTATTAGTTCCCCAAATTAATACTTTTATAATTTCTTATGCCTGTATTTTCTGCAATCTCTGAACATAAATTGTGAAGATTTTATGGACACTTACCACTTCCCCAATCAATACCCTTGTGATTTCCTATGCCTGTCTTTAATCTCTTAATCCCATCATCTTCTTCCTAAGCTGAGGAGGATGAATGTCGCCTCAGGACCCTGTGATTGTGTCAGCTGCACAAATTGTTTGTAGAGCATGTGTGTTTGAACAATATGAAATCTGGGCATCTTGAAAAAAAGAATAGGATAACAGCGATGTTCAGGGAACAAGGGAAGTAACTTTGAACTGGCCGCTGGTGAGCCAGACGGAACAGAGCTTTATTTCTCCTCTTTCAAAAGCAAATAGGAGAAATATCGCTGAATTCTTTTTCTCAGCAAGGAACATCCCTGAGAAAGAGAATGCGCCCTGAAGGTAAGTTTATAGACGGCCCCTTTAAGGCTTGCCGCCTTTTACAGTGGAAGCCGAAGGGATGAAATAAGCCCCAGTCTCCTGTAGCACTCCCAGGCTTATTAGGATGAGGAAAATTCCCGCCTAATAAATTTTGGTCAGACAGGTCGTCTGCCCTCAAACTCTGTTTCCTGATAAGATGTTATCAACGACAATGCGTGCCTGAAACTTCATGAGCAATTTTAATTTCGCCTCATCCGGTGGTCCTGTGATCTTGCCCTGCCTCCATTTGCCTTGTGATATTTTATTACCTTGTGAAGTATGTGATCTCTGTGACCCACACCCTATTCGTGCACTCCCTCCACTCCCTCCCCTTTTGAAAATCCCTAATAAAAACTTGCTGGTTTTATGGCTCAGGGAACATCATGGATCCTGCTGACGTGTGATGTCTCCCCTGGACACCCAGCTTTACATTTCTCTCTCTTGTGCTCTTTCCCTTTATTTCTCTAACCAGCCGAGACACTTAGGAAATAGAAAAGAACTCATGTAAACATCGGGAGCGGGTTCTCCCGATAATGTGGGAACGTTTGGAACTTCCTAGAGTTCCAAAACACAAGTTGCTGAATGACTTTGCCCAAAATGCTGACAGCAATATGGACAATAAAATCCAGGCTTGGTGATCTCAGATGGAGATGAGCAACTTGTTGGGAACTGGAGCAAAGGTAGCTCTTGTTATGTTTTAGCAAAGAGACTGGTGGCATTTTGCTCTTGCTCTAGAGATTTGTGGAAATTTAAACTTGAGAGAGATGATTTAGGGTATTTAGTGGAAGAAATTTCTAAACAGCAAAGCATTCAAGAAGTCACTTGGGTGCTATTAAAAGCATTCAGGTTTTGTTTTGTTTTGTTTTGTTTTGAGATGGAATCTCACTCTGTCACCCAGGCTGGAGTGCAAATGACTCGATCTCGGCTCACTGCAACCTCTGCCTCCTGGGTTCAAGCAATTCTCCGTCTTAGCCTCCTGAGTAGCTGGGATTACAGGCACCCACCACCACACCCAGCTAATTTTTGTATATTTTTTAGTAGAGATGGAGTTTCACCATCTTGGCCAGGCTGGTCTTGAACTCCTGACCTTGTGATCCACCCACCTGGGCCTCCCAAAGTGCTGGGATTACAGATGTGAGCCACCACGCCCAGCCAGCATTCATTTTTATAAGGGAAGCAGTGCATAAAAGTTTGGAAAATTTGCAGCCTGACTATGCGATAGAAAAGAAAAACCTGGCCAGGTGCGGTGGCTCACGCCTGTAATCCCAGCACTTTGGGAGGCCGAGGCGGGCGGATCACCTGAGGTTGGGAGTTCAAGAACAGCCTGACCGACATGGAGAAACCCCGTCTCTACTAAAAAATACAAAATTAGCTGGGGTGGTGGTGCATGCCTGTAATCCCAGCTACTTGGGAGGCTGAGGCAGGAGAATCGTTTGAACCTGGGAGGCGGAGGTTGCGGTGAACTGAGATCGTGCTATTGCACTCCAGCCTGGGCAACAAGAGCAAAATTCCATATAAAGAAAAAAAAAAAAAAGAAAGAAAAGAAAAATCCATTTTTCTGGCGAGAAATTCAAGCCAGCTGCAGAGATTTGCATAAGTAGCAAGGAGCCTATGATCCCTAAGACCATGGGGAAAATGTCTCCAGGCCGTGTCAGAGAACAGCATGGCAGCCCCTCCCACCACAGACCCAGAGGCCCAGGAGGAAAAGTGGCCTCATGAGCTGGGTCCAGGGTCTCTGTGCTGTGTGCAGCCTAGGGACTTTGTGACCTGTGTCTCAGCCGCTCCAGCCGTGGCTGAAAGGGGCCAACATACAGCTTGGGCTGTGGCTTCAGAGGGTGGAAGCCCCAGGCCTTGGCAGCTTCCATGTGATGTTGGGCCTGTGGGTGGACAGAAGTCAAGAATTGAGGTTTGGGAACTTCTGTCTAGATTCCAGAAGATGTATGGAAATGCCTGGATGGCCAAGCAAAAGTTTGCTGCAGGGGTGGGGCTCTCATCTCATGCAGAACCTCTGCTAGAGCAGTGCAGAAGGGAAGTGTGGGATTGGAGCCCCCCCACAGAGTCCTTACTGAGGCACTGCCTAGTGGAGCTGTGAGAAGAGGGCCACTGCCCTCCAGACCCCAGAATGGTAGATCCACCAGCAGCTTGCACCGTGTGCCTGGAAAAGCTGCCGACACTCAATGCCAGCCTGTGAAAGCAGCTGGGAGAGAGGTTGTACTCTGCAAAGCCACAGGGGCAGAGCTGCCCAGGACTAGGAGAACCCACCTTTTATATCAGTGTGACCTGGATGTGAGACCTGGAGTTGAAGACATCGTTTTGGAGCTTTAAAATTTGACTGCTCCAGTGGATTTTGGGCTTGTATGGGCCTTGTAACTCCTTTGTTTTGGCCAATTTCTCCCACCTGGAACAGCTGTATTTACCCAATACGTGTACCCGCATTGTATCTAGGAAGTAACTAGCTTGCTTTTGATTTTACAGGCTCATAGGTGGAAGGGACTTGCCTTGTCTTGGACGAGACTTTGGACTGTGGACTTTGGGGTTAATGCTGATATGAGTTAAGATTTTGGGGGACTGTTGGGAAGGCATGATTGGTTTTGAAATGTGAGGACATGAGATTTGTAGAGACCAGGGACAGAATGATATGGTTTGGCTGCGTCGCCACCTAAATCTCAACTTGGGCGAATTCCCACGTGTTGTGGGAGGGACCCGGGGGAAGTAACTGAATCAGGGGGGTCTTGATTCCTTCTTACTCTCCATGTCTCTTCCTTCTCTCGTCTCTCTTCTCCCTTATCTCTTCTTTATTTTTTCTTTTTTTTTTTTTTTTTTTTTTTTGAGACGGAGTCTCGCTCTGTCGCCCAGCCCAGGCTGGAGTGCAGTGGCGCGATCTCAGCTCACTGCAAGCTCCGCCTCCCGGGTTCACGCCATTCTCCTGCCTCAGCCTCCCGAGTAGCTGGGACTACAGGCGCCCACAACCGCGCCCGGCTAATTTTTTGTATTTTTAGTAGAGACGGGGTTTCACCGTGGTCTCGATCTCCTGACCTTGTGATCCGCCCGCCTCGGCCTCCCAAAGTGCTGGGATTACAGGCGTGAGCCACCGCGCCCGGCCTATTTTTTCTTTTCATCTCTTTCCTTTCTTTTCTCTCTGCTTTCCTGTGAATGTATTATTTTCCAAAGGAGGTATACAATTTATGTAGCATAATCATACTGTACTTACTTTTTAGTTAGCATAGCCTAACACATGATAAATGCTCTATAAATATTAGCTATTATTACTAATTTACATTAATATTTAATATATGAGGTAATTTATAGTATTTCATCTTAATGTAACTGTATTGATACTATAGCATATAATTATTATATAATGCTATGGTTTGGATATGGTTTGGCCCCTCCAAATCTCATGTTGAAATTTGACCGCCAATGTTGGAGGTAGGTCTAGTGGGAGGTGCTTGGATCATGGGGTCAGATTCCTCATAAATGGCTTGGTGTTCTCCCAATAGTAATTAGTGAGTTCTCACTGTATTAATTCTTGTGAGAGCTGGTTGTTAAAAAGAGCCTGGCTCCTCCCTCCCCTCTCTCTTGCTTCCTTCCTCTCTTGCCATGTAATAGGTGCACACACCAGCTCCCCTTCCCCTTCATCCATGAGTGGATGAAACCTGTGTCCCTCACCAGAAACAGATGCTGGCACCATGCTTCTTGCACAGCCTGCAGAACTATGAGCCAAATAAACCTCTTTTCTTTATAAATTACCCAGCCTTGGGTATTCCTTTACAGCAATACAAATGGACCAAGGCATATACTATATATAGTTACATATATATATATTAAATTTTTATAATAGAAATAATCCTGTATTGTAGTCATACAACATATTAGTTATCTATCTAGCCCAAAATTTAACAGCTTAAAACAAAAAACACTTATTTTCCCAACATTTCTGTTGATTAGTAATCCAAACATGACTTAGCTAGGTACCTCTGGCTCAGGGTATCTCACAAGGCTGTCATCCAGGTGTTAGCTGGTGCTGTCATCATCTCAGGGCCCAACTGAGAGAAGATTCACTTCCAAGTTCATGCACGTGGCTTTTGGCGGGCCTTGGGTTGCTGGCTTTTGGCTACAGACATCAGTGCCTTTCCACATGGGCATCTCAATAAAGCAGCTCACAACATGGCAGCTGGCTTTGTTCAGAGCAAAGAAGAAAGCAGGAGAGCAAGAGGAAGCACCAAAAATAGAAGCCAGAGTCTTCTTGTTACACAATCCGGGAAGTCACACCCCATCACCTCTGCTATGTTCCATTTGCTAGTAGTACCTAAGACCAGCCCACATTCAAAGGGGGAGGATCACACAGAGGATGCAGAACAGGAGATGGGAGGCCAGGCACAGCGGCTCACGCCCATAATCCCAGCCCTTTGGGGCTGACGCGGGTGGATCACTTGAGCTCAGGAGTTCAAGACCAGCCTGGCCAATGTGGTGAAACCCCGTCTCTACTGAAAATACAAAAACTAGCATGGCGGGGTGGCTGGCATCTGTAATCCCAGCTACTCGGGAGGCTGAGGCATGAAAATTGCTTGAACCTGGGAAGTGGAGGTTGGGAGTGAGCCAAGATCGCACCACTGCACTCTAGCCTGGCAACGGAAAGGGACTCCATCTCAAAAACAAAGCAAAACAAAACAAAACAGGCGATGGGGATCATTGGGATTCTCTAACAGGCTGCCTAGTATTAATCCATATAATTTCTAATACTATATATTTATTATATAGATGTGCTTAAATTACTAATTATATGAGTTATTATTATTAATAACTGTATACATTGAACTTTCCTCTTTTAAACCGTATTTGCAATTTCCAGAGTTTCTTTCTCTCTCTCTCTCTCTTTCTTTTTATTTTGGCAGATAGAATGAGAAGATAGATGAATGAATGAATTTTTAGAACTTGTCCTGTTTTGTTTGTCTACAGCCAGTTTTATCAGAGTTATTTATATCTTTTTTGTTGTGGGTTCAGGAACTTGAGCAGAATCTTAAACTTGGATCAAACATTTTACATTTGTGTGGTCAAGAAAGTATGACTGTAACAGTGTAAGACTGACTACCAGTGCCATCAGAAAATTTACACAAAGCAAAATGATGAGACAGAAGCACTAATTATTGTAGATATAAATTCTATACGTTTTACATGAGATAACTTTTACAGTCTTACTGCCAAAATTCCTTTAAGACTAGCTGTTGTCCAATTTTTCTGCTCCGAGGGAGCCTATTCCTTTTTATTCTATTGCCCGCATATCACTTCAATACATTGATTGCTTGTTCCACTTGCTGAACTCCAGGTATACTACTCTCAAACCGCTTACTTCCCTAAAACATTATCCTCTACCCCCTTGCATTTGACTAAGTTTTTGAATGTTAATATTTCAGAAATAGGAAGTTACTATTTCAAGTCTTCATCTCAATTCAATCCAGTTGACCAAATTTAGATTTTTTTTTTTTGAGACAGGGTCTCACTGTGTTGCCCAGGCTGGAGTGTAGTGGTATTGTCATAGCTCACTGCAGCCTAGACCTCCTGGGTTCAAGTGATCCTCCCGCTTCAGCCTCCTAAGTCGCTGGGACCACAGGCATATGCCACCATGCCTGACTAATTAAAAACAATCTTTTGGCCAGGTGTGGTGGCTCATGCTTATAATCCCAAAACTTTAGGAGGCGGAGGCGAGTGAATCACCTGAGGTCAGGAGTTCAAGATCAGCCTGGCCAACATGGTGAAACCGTGTCTCTACTAAAAAATACAAAAATTAGCTGGGTGTGGTGGCGGGTGCCTGTAATCTCAGCTACTTGGGAGGCTGAGGCAGGAGAATCACTTGAACTCGGGAGGCAGAGGTTGCAGTGAGCCAAGATTGTGCCATTGTACTCTGGCCTGGATGACAGAGTGAAACTCTGTATCAAAGAAAAAAAGAAAAAAAAAATTTTTTTTTTTTTTTTTTTTTGTAGAGACAATGTCTTGCCATGTTGCCCAGGCTGCAAATTTTGAGTTTTAATGTGCTAACCATTATGTCAGCTAAAGAGGAGTAAGACAGCCTCTGCCATCAAGAAACACTCAGCCTAGGCTAGGGGCAGTGGCTCACGCTTATAATTCCAGCACTTTGAGAGGCCGAGGCAGGGGGATGACTTGAGCCCAGGAGTTCGATACCAGCCTGGGCAACATAGGGAGACCCCATTCCTATAAAAAATAAAAAAATAAGAAAAAGAAACACTCAGCTTAATAGGGATTAAAGATACGTAAAAGAGTTTAATAAAGTGGATTATATAATTATGCAAATAAACAAAGAGTTGATTTAATAGAGGGAATGATTAACTCTTCAGAAGCAGAGGGGGCCAGGAAAGGTTTCTGGCAGGAGGTGACATCTAGGCTGGATTTTGATGGACAAACAAGTGTTCCCTAGCCTAAGTTTTCTAAGGACATATGTCTTTTGGCATCTAAGTCCATCTTTTGTGTTTGGCTGTTACTACTTCATTGCTTCATTCCTCTACACACACCACTCCCTCTTCCTGCCCTCCCTGCCTCATATAACCTTCCCCCTTTCTTTTCCTTCCTTTTATGGGAAATTTTTTTTGTGTGTGTTTAGCTCCTGGGTTTAATTTAGTTGGATGGGACTGTAGCAATAACGTTTCTGTACATTTGCCCAGAGGCCTTCAGCTAATGGGTGTATTCTTTACAGGCCAATAAACAGATGAATAAAGCCAGCCTGACATCTCACATCTCTGTCTCTCTCCTCTTTCTTTGCACGTTGCCATCTTTCCCAGACGTTTTATAAAAACTAAAATTTTCCTGGGTAACTCAAATACAGATTGCCTTCATTAAGTCACTTCTATACCTGCCAGTCAGTCCCATGAGGGGCTTTCTTTTTGCTGGAGAATGTGTTGTCGGCCCTCAGGAAATCCAGCCTATGTGGGGTGGAAGTATGGGCTACTACTCAATGAGTCAAAAAGAACCCCAGAAAATTATGGGCTTGTAACGCTGGATGGCATTTGCTGGTTTCTGACCATTGGTGCTGATTTTGACTTGATGTAATTAAATGATTAATTGATGTACGATGCAACCGAGGCTGATCAAATCACCCCGAGAAAAGCAAATCTAGGGATCTCTACGCCTGGGGATCCAAACTTGGGCTCTGAAAACAAACAGGGAACTATAGTAGAAAAAAGGGCCCACCATAGTTGCCATGAAAAAATTAACCAACCTTGGCCAGGTGCGGTGGCTCACACCTGTAATCCCAGTACTTTGGGAGGCTGAGGGGAGCAGATCACTTGAGGTCAGGAGTTTGAGACCAGCCTGGCCAACATGGCGAAACCCCCTCTCTACTAACAATACAAAAATTAGCTGGGCGTGGTGGCAGGTGCCTGTCATCCCAGTTACTAAGGAGGCTGAGGCAGGAAAATCACTTGAACCCAGGAGGCGAAGGTTGCAGTGAGCCAAGTTCATGCCACTACACTCCAGCTTGGGCAACAGAGCGAGACTCCGTCTCCCCCCAAAAAAGAAAAGAAACTAACCAACCTTGAAACAAACTGCGTTCTCAAAAGTCTCTAAAACTCAACAACATATTGTTGTCCTGCTCTTCTACCAGTTCCTGCCTCACTACCTCTCCTTTCCTTCTAGGATGCTACTTCCTTCCTGTTCTCTTCTTCAGCCCTGCTCTGAACATTCTGTTCCTGTTTTCACTGCCCCAACTCCAGACTACCTCCTACAACCCCAGGAGAACACCCCCTCCCACTGCCTGGGGAGGCTCTCCCAAACTATAGCCTCTAGCCAGGCCAGCACATTGAGGTCATTGCTCTCCCTGCCAAATGACTGGCCTGAGTTCAGTGTCTCCATCTGTCTGAGCTTCATGGAAAACTTGACTGTTGCTCTAGGCTCTTCATTCTATGTCCTGCCTTAGCTATGTCCTGCTTTGCATCTGCCTTTTTGTTTCTTCTCCCCACACCCTTTTCTTTCCCTGACTCTCCTCAGACTAGAATCACATCTGTTTTCTAGCCTCAGCCCCCTCACTGTGGAGCAGATGGAAGAAGAACAAGTTCTGGGGCAGGAAGATCAGGAAGAGCTGGGCGTAGCACTCGGATTGTTCTGCGGACTGACCAGATTCCATGTATCTTAGAGATGTAGCATTTACAGCTCCCTCGGAGGTCCCAGAGGTGCTTACAAAGTGCGATTTGCTTATTTCTGTGTCCACTGCTCTTTCTTCCTCTCAACTAGACTCCTTCCTTCCTTCCTTCCATCATACCCCCCTTTTTTTCTTCTAGTCTGTAATTTATTATTACTATCTGCTCTCTATCTCCCTGTACTTTTCTCTAATTTATTTCATCAGGGAGATATATAATGTGGACTAAAGGAGCTAACAGATAGCCTGAAACTTACATATTTCTATGGCATACGAGGTCCACCATTCCTCTGACTTGAGTTTCTGTAATTCAAGTTTGCTCTTGAATTCAAAGCGGGAATGTTTTAGTGGTTGAACCACCAGAGTCTCTATGAATAAGAGCAAATACAAAGTCTTTAAAATTCCTGGATCAAGCCTGAGCAACATAGCAAAATCCTGTCTCTACAAAAAACTAAACATAAATTCACCTTGCATGGTGGCATGCACCTGTAGTCCCAGAGACTTAGGAGGCTGAGGCAGGAGGATCACTTGAGCCCGGGTCAAGCCTGCAGGGAACTGTGATCATGCCACTATACTCCAGCCTGGGTGACAGAGCAAGACCCTATCTTAAAAAAAAAAAAAAAAAAAAAAAGATTCCTGGATCAGAGAAAGTGTTATCTACACATGACATGATCTAAGGAAAAATATTGGTAGAAAATAAGGCAAGCATAAAAACCTTGCCTTTCAATTTTCTTTGGGTATTTGAGTGCATTTTATCCTAAGATCCCAGAAACCCAGATTCTTAGTTAAGCTCAAACAAAGCCAAAAGACAAAGTAAGGCTGGCACCCCTTTCACGGAGCTTCTCTGCATTTGAAAATGATTTGGAGAGTTCTGAAAATTTCCTCAACTTTTTATAACCCCAGAATAGCCAGCCTTCCTCTTGTGGACAGAACTCATATGGCATCTGTGCTTGCTTGGTTGTGAGAATACATAGGATATCCCCAGGGGAAAAAACCACGAAGAGTCTAAACGTGTAGGTCAAGAAAGAGGCAAAACAAAGTGAGAAAGTGGGATGCAGGAATGATTCAAATATGAAAGATAGGGAGGCTGAGAGAGGAGAATCGCTTGAACTCAGGAGGCAAAAGTTGCAGTGAGCCAAGATTGAATCATTGCACTCCAGCCTGGGTGACAGGAGCAAAACTCTGTCTGAAAAAAAAAAAAAAGAAGCCAGGGAGAGAGAGAAACAGCATCTATAATGTGCATTAAAACACACCGAGGAGGAGACGGAACTTTTCGGTAAGAAGGAACCCAAGGAAAAAAGGAGCGCTGGGACCAGAAAGTAGGCGGATGGAAGAAAGGCAATACATGAGCTGGTGCCAGCTCTTCCAGGGAGCAGCAAGAGCTCTCACCAGTGTGGTCATAACATTCGGAATGAGGGCGTGAGCAACTGCCAATTCCCATCTCCCTTCTCATTCCAGCCTCATTGTAACACTCATTCTACGCCTAGCCTGGCTTTCTTGCTCTCCCTCGTCTCATTGTTTCAGAGGAGGCCAAATCTGAAGTCCTTTCCAGGGAGTGGCTCTGTTCATCTTATTCTCCAGCCAAAGTAGGAACAGCGTAAGAGGAGAGAGACACATTCAGCAGCCAAAGGACTCGGTGGAAAGAGCAGAACACCATAGACAGTGAGTTGTTTGATTACCTAAAACCCTGAAGAGACAGAGGGAATGTGGGTATGTCTGTGTGTGTGTGAAAGGGCTGGAGAGGGGCAACGGGGAGCGTCACTGAACTTAGACTTGAGCAGACCTCCCAAATAACCATGGAATTCCAATGAAGGAGATGCCAAGATGAGCAGATGATATGAAAAAGACATGCAGATGAGAAAGGAAGATTCCACATCAGGGATGAAAGAGGCCAAGGGGTAGGGCCAAGTATGGACCATGCAAAATGTAAAATTTCCTCTGACTTGGTAGAAGAGAATAATACAAGCAAGAATAATGGTACGTGACCAAAGAATAGATTTGAGGGAGAAATGAATGTTGGGTGAAAGGTAAGAAAAGAGAGAGAGGGTTTGAGTCATAAGGGAAAATGGAGAAAGTTCTGGGAAGACAAAGAGACAGGGACCTCGGAGGCACCTTTCCCTGGCGCTGAAATGCTGATGTGCCTCTGAGCATCACATTCTCTGCTATGCCCGCCACCCCTATAGATATGTCGCTCTTGGGACCCAAGGTGCTGCTGTTTCTTGCTGCATTCATCATCCCCTCTGGTGAGTCCTTTATTCTTTGCTCCCTGAACCCTCAGCTCCTCAGCTATACATGTGCGTGGCAGGAGATGGGATGGAATGAGGTTGAAGAGGAATAGCAGTAGAGATGCTTGATATTGAGCTCTGGAATTCCTAGTAGAAGAAAAGAACAGATTTTGTGTTAAGGAAAAAAGGTCAGGAATGTGACTAGACTTCAGACTAGGGGAAAGCCTCCCGAGAATTATGAAACTAAAGTGCAACGAAGATACACAAAAATGCACATTAACCACCCAAAGAGGGTTGAATAAACAAACTGCAAAGCAAACAAGAAGCTGATATACAAATGCTTACACAAACACAGAGGGACTACCTAGAAAGAAACTGGACCTGGGCTGGGCATGGTGGGCTCACACCTGTACTCCTAGCACTCTGGGAGACTGAGTGGGGAGGATCACTGAGACCAACCTGGGCAACATAGTGAGACGAGTTAACCTCGTCTCCATTAAAAAAAAAAAAAAAAAAGAAAGAAACTGGACCAAATTTAAATCTTGAAGAAGAACAGTGAGAATACATACACTATTACCATCATACACGCGGGTATATTCACAGGCATGTGAAAAATATGTGCCACACTGACACAAGAAAAACGTGATCTTCCCAGATTTCCCAGAATCTGGCTAGAAGATTGGCCACAGAAAGTGAATTTTAGGCTGTAAAGATGTCCTACTCTATTTTTTTTTTCTCCCTCTTCCAATACAGATTGAGAAAAATCATTCTTCTGTCTTGTTCACTAGCATAGCTAGAGGGGAAGCCGTGGGGCTAGAAGAGCAGGAAACACTAGAAGGGCTGCCAGGTCTATCAGTGGAGCTGGACTTCATTCCTGGCCAGGAATGAGGGCAAGAGGGCAGCAGGGCTTTGTTCTCAGGAACTTTTTAAATTTTATTTTACCAAACAAATGCACAGCAGTGAAGGAACTTGTCTTTCTGAAATGTTTCTATTCCTACTGGTTTTGTTCATGGCACTAATGGTCTCAGTAATTTTATATTGAGCTATATAGGATAAGTCACAGAGGTAAAGTATAACCATTTCTCCATGATTTTCTGATTTGTCTCATAAAAGGGTTATGAGGTATAGAGTTGCAGTCACTCACATCTCTTTTCTCTTCCTTTGCTATAGACTGGATACCCCTGGGGGTCAATAGTCAACGAGGAGGTAGGTGAACCCTTGGATAGGGGCTCTGTTGGGGTTCTTATCAGGAAAATTTAGGTAAACAGAGTTAAAAAAAATCCTTCCTGCTTATCTACCGCTGCCAAAAAAAAAAAAAAAAAAATTCCTACAACAGAGACATGCGTTGCCAAAGTGTGAGAAATAGGATCAACTTCACCAGTTTCCACAATCCTATTATCCCATTCATAAAAGTTTCTTGTGTGTGTGTGTTTAAACTACTGAAACACCTTCCCAAGACCTCCTCTATGCCCATTTCTGTTTTCACTCTTCTCTACACATCTCCTATCTTACTCAGAAAATGCTCACTAGTCCTTACAAAAAGCATTCCTTAATCCATGTAACTGTGGAAAAATGAAAGACCGGGTAAGAAGTCATCTTATACCCATAATCCCACCACTTTGGGAGGCTGAGGCAGGAGGATCGCTTGAGCCCAGGAGTTTGAGACCAACCAGGGCAACATTGGGAGACCTCATCTCTAGGAAAAAGAAAAAAAAAAATTAGCCTGGCATGGTGGCGCATGCCTGTGGTTCTAGCTACTTAGGAGGCTGAGGCATGAGAATTGCTTGAACCCAGGAGGCTGAGGTTGCAGTGAGCCATGATCATGCCATTGCACTCCAGCCTGGGAAACAGAGTGGGACTGACTCAAAAAAAAAAAAAAAAAAAAAGAAGTCATGTCAGTACTAAGTGAAATTGTGGCATAACTGGGCAAAACCCAAAAGGTATTTTTTGGTTTTTCTGCTTTTCAGGTATTTTTTGCTCACACCATTCTCCATAGCAAAAATCGCAAAAGTTGTGACTCCTAAAGGACTACTTTCTTCAACTTCATGAAGAAAACTCCATTCTGCCTCAAGGCATTCAACATAATTATAATTTATCTCTTTATTTCTCCCATCCCAGGAGAGTTAGAGGAGAGAGTACTCTAGTATGTAACCTATTAAAGGGATCATGAAATCAATTTAGTGGGTCACAACTGGTATTAGTTTTTTAAATGAATTAAGATAGACCAAAACAAATATACCAGGATGCATTGCATGTGTTTTAGAAGAGTAAAGTATTATTTCATACACATTTAATAAAACTTCTCTTAGTTTTCCATATGTATACACCAGGGTACCGTATAATATATTTTTCTTGCAGTGGGTCCTGGTGCAGAAGACAGAAATACAAAAATTTTTTCTGTTATTGGTAAAAATATCTGAATCCCAGAGTTTCTGAATCTAGATCTGAATCTAGGAAAAAAGGGCAGGAATGTGACTAGACTTCAGACTAGGGGAAAGGCCTCTGGAGATTTCAGCACCAGCAAAACTGAAAATCAGAATCCATTTTTCTGGGCAGATTAGGAACCAGTCCTGTGTTATGACTTTAGATGCTTTTCTTGCAGACATATCATAAGGTACGATGAATTGTCTTGCCTGTAATACCAAGCACTTTGGGAGGCTGAGGTGGGAGGATCACTTGAGGCCATGAGTTTGAGATCAGCCTGGGCAACAGAGTGAGACCCTCCCTTTTTGTTTTTTTGAAACGAAGTTTCACTCTTGTTGCCCAGGCTGTAGTGCAATTGCGCAATCTCGGCTCACTGCAACCTCCACCTCCCACGTACAAGTGATTCTCCTGTCTCAGCCTCCCAAGTAGCTGGGATTACAGGCATGCGCCACCACGCCTAGCTAATTTTTTGCATTTAGTAGAGACAGGGTTTCACCATGTTAGTCAGGCTGGTCACGAACTCCTGACCTCAGGTGATCTGCCCTCCTCAGCCCCCCAAAGTGCTGGGATTACAGATTTGAGCCACTGCTTACAGCCTGAGACCCTGTCTCCTAAAAAAAAAAAAAAAAAAAAAAAAAAAAAAAAAAGCCAGGTGTGGTGGTTTGCCAGTTGTCCTAGCTACTCAGAAGGCTGAGGTGGAAGGATCACTTGAACCTGGCAGTTTGAGGCTGCAAATGAGCTATTATGGCACCACCGTACTGGCAACAGAGTGAGAGTTTCTCTCAAAAAAATAAACGGAAAAGAAAATATGTTAATTTTTTTTTTTTTCAGAGAGAACTTCATGAATACTAGATAAAGCATTTATATGGTGATAGCTCTTGAAACAGTTGGTTAAACTGAGGTATACGCAGAAAAACTGTACTCTGTCCTGAAATCCCAGAGACAGCTAGGATACATTCTCAAGCCCTCTGTTCTCCCATTGCTTTGCGGCTGTTTCTGTGAGTGGCTGGACTGGAATGTAGCTAGGCCTCTGGAGAAAGGGAACCAGGAAGGATTGGGCTACACCCAGGAGAGACTCCTCTTGCAGTCTCTGGAATGATTCAGGTTAGCGGTTTTTCAGATATTCTGTGGGACTGGAAGAGACTTGGATTCCTTTTATTAAAGATTGTTCTTCCAATCAATGACGTCCAGCTAAAAAAAAGAGTGTTCTGAAAGAAGAAATACTATAATGAGTGTGAAAGGTTAAGAGGCTTTTTTGTCAAGGCCGATGACTTTTTTTTTTTTTCTTTTTTTTGAAGGAGAGTCTCCCTCTGTTCCAAGCTGGAGTGCAGTGGCAAGATCTTAGCTCACTGCAACCTCCGCCTCCTGGGTTCAATTCATTCTCCTGCCTCAGCCTCCTTAGTAATTTGGACTACAGGCATGCACCACTCATGCCCGGTTAATTTTTGTATTTTTAGTAGAGATGGGGTTTCTCCATGTTGGCCAGGCTGGTCTCGAACTCCTGACCTCAAGTGATTCACATGCCTTGGTCTCCCAAAATGCTGGGATTACAGGCATAAGCCATGAAGCCTAGCCAAACCTGATGAATTTCTATCTGTAATTTAGAAAAAAAGATGAGGTGGGCAAGGGGAACTCCTATGAAATGCTTTATTTGTATTTCACCTTTTAAACAATCATCCATAACTCTGACATGCTTTATAAAAATATTTGTTCCCATCAGATTTACATCTGACGTTTATTTTTATTTTTATTTATTTATTTTTTTTGAGACGGAGTCTCGCTCTGTCGCCCAGGCTGGAGTGCAGTGGCCGGATCTCAGCTCACTGCAAGCTCCGCCTCCCGGGTTCACGCCATTCTCCTGCCTCAGCCTCCCGAGTAGCTGGGACTACAGGCGCCCGCCACCTCGCCCCGCTAGTTTTTTGTATTTTTTAGTGGAGACGGGGTTTCACCGTGTTAGCCCATGTTGGGATGGTTTCGATCTCCTGACCTCGTGATCCGCCCGTCTCAGCCTCCCAAAGTGCTGGGATTACAGGCTTGAGCCACCGCGCCCGGCCCATCTGACGTTTATTAATAGAATCCGAAGTTAAAAAAAAAAGTCAGGCCGGGCATGGTGGCTCATGCCTGTAATCTCAGCACTTTGGGAGGCCAAGGTGGTTGGATCACCTGCGGTCAGGAACTCAAGACCAGCCTGGCCAACATGTTGAAACCCCGTCTCTACTAAAAATACAAAAACTAGTTGGGAATGGTGGCGCATGCCTGTAGTCCCAGCTACTCAGGAGGCTGAGGCAGGAGAATCACTTGAATCTGGGAGGCGGAGGTTGCCCTGAGCCGAGATCATGCCACCACTGCCCTCCAGCCTGGGTGATAGGGCGAGAGACTGTGTCTCCAAAAAAAAAAAAAAAAGTCAAAGTAAACTATGTGAATTTGCTGACCCCTAGTGGGTAGAATGGATTATGAATATAAACTATTTACATTGAAGGGTAATTGCTGATGCAATGTTTGCTTAATATTTATTTATTTTTTAATTATTTTTTTGAGATGGGGTTTCTCTCTTATCGACCAGGCTGGAGTGCAATGGCACGATCTCGGCTCACTGCAACCTCTGCCTCCAGGGTTCAAGCGATTCTCCTGCCTCAGCCTCCAGAGTAGCTAGGATTACAGGCGTGCACCACCACGCCAGGCTAATTTTTGTATTTTTAGTAGATCACCATGTTGGCCAGGTTAGTTTTGAATTCCTGACCTCAGGTGATCTGCCTGCCTGGGCCTCCCAGTATGCTAGGATTACAGGTGTGAGCCGCTGCACCAGGCCTGTTTGCTAAATATTTAAATGTTGTTTGCTAAGAGAGTAAATTTCAGGTGCTCTTATTATACACATACAAAAAAGGAAACTAATGAGGATATGGATATGTTAATTTGCTTGACTGTAGTAACCATTTCACTTTATACATGTCTATCAAAATGTCACGGTGGATACTATAAACACATACAATAAAATTTATATGTAAATTTAAAAATAAAAGTAAATGTTAATGCTGCTTTGTTATTTTGCTTTATAAAGTAGAGAACACTGGTTTTAGGAAGTGCTATTATTTACAGTTTCAGAAACAGTTTTCTCAGTTTATCCTAATATAATAGATTCCACCTTAAGACCTGGACCATTTTTATTTCTTTTCCTCTGACTTTACTTTCCGATAATCAAATGCAAACCATTCTGTACTTATATTGACATTTTCCCTCCCCATTTTCACCTCACTTCTCAATGAGCATCAGAAAACCATCAACATGGCCGGGCGTGGTGGCTCATGCCTGTAATTCCAGCACTTTGGGATGCCAAGGCAGGTGGATCGCAAGGTCAGGAGTTTGAGACCAGCCTGGCCAACATGGTGAAACCCCGTCTCTACTAAAAATACAAAAATTAGCTGGGCGTGGTGGCAGGCGCCTGTAATCCCAGCTACTCAGGAGACTGAGGCAGAGAATTGCTTGAACCTGGGAGGCGGAGGTTGCAGTGAGCCGAGATCACGCGCCACTGCACTCCAGCCTGGGCGGCAGTGTGAGACTCTGTCTCAAAAAAAAAAAAAAAATATATATATATATATATATATATGTGTGTGTGTGTATATATATATATGTGTGTATATATATATATATGTATATATGTATATATTAGCCAGGCATGGTGGTGTGTGCCTGTAATCCCAGCTACTTGGGAAGTCGAGGTACGAAAATTGCTTGAACCTGGGAGGCGGAGGTTGCAGTGAGCCGAGACTGGCCACTGCACTTCAGCCTGGGTGACAGAGCGAGATTCTTAAAAAAAATAAAAAAATCAGTACTACCTTTTATAAACACTCATAAGCATATCAGCAAATTTATACCCGATTATATCAGAATCATGAATGTCAAAATCACAATGCCTTTGGTATAGCCGATTTCATTTTAAATAAGTATTGAAAAGAGGTCATCAATCGTTTGTCATTGTAAGCAATCAAGGAAAAACATTTGTGGGATACTCAACTCCGCTGGGCACTATGCTTCACAATTTAAGTTATTGGAAGTGGAAGGGTGGCAGGGAGACAATCTCAGAAATTGTTTTCTAATTTTCTTTTCAGACGATGTGACTCAAACGACTCCAGAAACATTCACAGAAGATCCTAGTAAGCTATGCCTTTTTTGTTTGTTTATGTGCTGTTTTATTAGGGATAGATAGATTGAAGGCCATGTCTATATATAGAAAAAGAAAGACTTCAAAAGGGTTGGTGGGTGCTCTGAGCTCATGCAGAGCTCTGTTGCCACCTTAGATGCCAGCATCTCTTTACACACGCCCAATCTTATTCTCTCTTCCATTTCTTTCTGTGATAGTCCCTCAACTGCCCGAGTCCACATACTTTCTCTTCAGCCTTTCTTTCCTCCTTTGAGATCATCATCCCTTTATCCTGCTTTCCTTAGCTACTTTTCCTGACTGCATTTTTTCATTCCTTGTTATGTGTCTTTGCAGATCTGGTGAATGATCCTGCTACAGATGAAACAGGTAAGTTTTACTGTAGTTAAAAAAAAGGCATAGTTCTTATTAATATTAATTTTATTAATATTATTAATAAGAATTATATATAATAATATAAAAATATATTATATATTTTATATAATATATAAAATATAAAATTAATTATTAATAATATTAATAAAATAATATTAATATTTATTCCAGCCTTGAATTCATTCTGTGCTTTTGTCTTTGCTTTTGTTTTTTGTTGTTTGTTTTTGAGAGGGAGTCTCACTCTGTTGCCCAGGTTGGAATGTAGTGGCACAATTTCGGCTCATGGCCACCACCACTTCCTGGGTTCAAGGGCTCAAGTGATTCTCCTGCCTTGGCCTCCTGAGTAGCTGGGATTCCAGGCACCTGCCACCACGCCTGACTAATTTTTGTATTTTTAGTAGAGAAGGGATTTCACCATGTTGGCCCAGCTGGTCTTGAACTCCTGGCCTCGGCCTCCCAAAGCGCTGGGATTACAGGCGGGAGCTGCCGCGTCCGGCCTGCTTTTATCTTTGGATACTGAGGTTGTGAGAGTGTTGTTCAGTGACAGTGCTGATTTTTTTTTTTTTTGAGACAGAGTCCAGCTCTGTAGCCCAGGCTGGAATGCAGCAGCACAACCTCAGCTCACAGCAAGCTCTATCTCCTGTGTTCAAGTGATTCTCCTGCCTCAGCCTCCTGAGTAGCTGGGATTACAGGCGCCCGCCATCACGCTGATTTTTGTATTTTTAGTAGAGAAGGGGTTTCGCTATATTCACCAGGCTCGTCTTGAACTCCTGACCTCAAGTGATCCACCTGCCTCAGCCTCCCAAAATTCTGAGATTACAGGTGTGAGCCACTGCAAGCCACCCAGGACTAATATTCTTTAAACAAACTATAATTATTTCCATTAATTCTATTCCCTTATACATAAAACACAAAGCCAGACATAGTCTTCCTCTTGCCACAGTATCTCCATTCTCCCTTTTCTTACTCTGCCTTGCGTTTGCAATTTGAAGCCCTCCTCATACCTACTGTTTTGTGCCTTTTCAGTTTTGGCTGATATTGCACCTTCCACAGATGACTTGGGTGAGTTCAGATCTGGGATCCCTGGGCCATCAGAGCCATTCTAGGTTTTCCCCAGAGCCCATTCTGGATGGTGTGCAATTGCTGAAGGATCCTAAATAGACAGGATGACAGTTTATGGAGCACATATTTCCAGTAGTTCAATTCAAATTAACGACATTGTTGAACACCCAGTGAACAGGAACTGTGCTAATCTTTCTCTCAAAATTTCAAGACTTGATGGGTAAAGGCAAGACAAAAGCATAAACACGTTTTGGAGGATAAAGGGTAGAAGAAGCAATGCTTCGAATGAATTTTTTTTTTTTGAGACGCAGTCTTGCACTTGTCGCCCAGGCTGCAGTGCAATGGCATGATCTCGGCTCACTGCAACCTCTGCCTCCTGGGTTCAAGTGATTCTCCTGCCTCACACCCTAGTAGCTGGAATTATAGGCACCCACCACCATGCCTGGCTAATTTTTTGTAGTTTTAGTAGAGATGGGGTTTCGCCATGTTGGCCAGCAGGTCTTGAATTTCTGACCTCAGGTGATCCTCCTGCCTCAGCCTCCCAAAGTGCTGGGATTACAGACGGCTAGATTATTTTTTAACAAGACACAGGAGTTCTTGACTAGGTTCAGTGCTGGGGGTGAGAAAAGGCTTTTTCTGGAGGGCACATTTGACTAAGCTGCTTCCTGAAAGACAAGTAGAAATGAACTAAGTTAATAGAAGAGGGAAGAGCTTTTAGATAAGGAAAACAATACAAATCAAAAGGTGTAGGGTGGACAGGAAAACCAACCAGAGAGACGTTCATTTAAGGGAAGATTATAATTAGATTTGTGCATTGGAAGGATCACACCCCACCTCCAAACCCCCTACTGTATTCCCAGGGCAGTGTGGAAAACTGATTTGACCGTGATCTATCGCCTGGAACTGGGAAAACCAGTGGGGCCACTGTTGCAGTGTTCCCAATAAAAGATGCTGGCCTGAATCAAGGTAGAGATAGTGAGAATTAAATGATGTGAGCTATAAGGAAGAGGGGATTGTTGAGATGACATCCAGTTTTCTTTTTCTTTTTTTCTCGCTCTGTCACCCAGGCTAGAGTGTGGTAGTGCGATCTCGGTTTATTGCAACCTCCACCTCCCGGGTTCAAGCGATTCTCCTGCCTCAGCCTCCCTAGTAGCTGGGATTACAGGCGCCCACAATCACGCCTGGCTAATTTTTTTGTATTTTTAGTGGAGACGGGGTTTCACCATGTTGGCCAGGCTGGTCTTGAACTCCTGACCTCAGATGGTCCACCCACCTTCGCCTCCCAAAGTGCTGGGATTGCAGGCATGAGCCACCACGCTCAGCCATGACATCCTGTTTTCTAGATGTGGCTGTTGGGTGGATAGTGATCTCAGTCACTGAAGAACAACTAGAATTAGTGAAGGGAAAGATAATTAAGTCAGTTTGAGATACATTGAATGTGAAAGATCTTTGAAATATTCAAGAACTCTTCCATAAAAAGGCAGTTGGATTTATAGGTCTGGAGCTTAGGGCAGAGATGAGATTGGAAATATAGGCTTGGAAATTATCAGCATATAGACCTGCATTGAAACCATGGGATAGATGAGATCTCATAACACAGGTCCTAGTATTCTATTTGCAACACTTCCAGTGACATTTTCCCTGGTAACTCCCCTGACTAGTCTATTCATCTAACCCCTTGACTTATTCTTTATTCTGTGAATAAGGCCCACATTAAATTTGCCCCTAGTTTAGGATGACCCTCATTATTCTTTTTTAATTTTTATTATATTATTGTTTTTTTGAGATGTAGTCTCCCTCTGCCACCTAGGCTGGAGTGCAATGGTACAAACTTGGCTCACTGCAGCCTCTGCCTCCCAGGTTCAAGCGATTCTCCTGCCTCAGCCTCCTGAGTAGCTGGGATTATAGGTGCACATCACCACACCCAACTAATTTTTGTATTTTTAGTAGAGAAGGGGTTTCACCATGTTGGCCAGGCTGGTCTCGAACTCCTGACCTCAAATGATCTATCTGCCTCAGCCTCCCAAAGTGCTGGGATTACAGGTATGAGCCATTGTGCCCAGCTGACCCTCATTATTCTTTGGCAACAACTTTTATCAAAATAATTTATGATGATGTGTCTAATCTACAGAAAATAAATTTTCCCTTTAAGGAAGAGCTTATACAGGATAATAATCTTTTCTCTACTTAGCTCTAGGAAGAAGCTCCTCTAAGCATATAACTCTTTGCCTTGTGTTCCTACTAAATTTGCTTCTTGTCAACAATACAGAGATATTCACAACACAATGAATTTCTCAACTCTTCAGGAAGGAAAGGAGAAAGGAAAAAAAACCCCATCCTACCTCCTAATCTCTTCAATTTCGTGGAGCAAATCAGCTCAATGAAAGTTTTCTTTTAGAAGTTGCTAAGAGTTATTAATTCATTTGCTCCCTATTTATGGGCACTCCAAGCAGGTCCTAAGTGAGGCAGCGTGGCAGTTACAGAGGTAGTAACTTCTAGAATTGGTAATAATGGAATAAAATTTCTGCCTTTCAGCCTCCCTTGGTGAAAAAAATACCACTGCAGGTATGATTGTTGCTTGTATGTCTTCTTTCTTCCTGTGGATTCTTTACCTCCTTGTTCTTTGGAGGTTACTTGGCACATCTTCTAGTTTACTTCCAATTATTTCTCAGAGTATTAGTGTTCTTCACTCCCTTACTCCTTTTTTTAAAAAAATGAGCGCCCGTCATAAAAGTCATGGGGAAAGAATGGAACGAATATTACATGGTCCCCAAATGGCTCTCTCCCTAAAGTACCTTGTACTTTACATGGTGGTTAGTGGATTAGGAAGTGACATCAATTTAACTTCGAGGACTCCATATTACCATAGATGTCATGGTTAAAATTGTGTTTCCTAATGTACTGATAATTCTGATATATAGCTAGGGTTGAAAACTACTGGAACAGAGAAATAGCAACCTGCCTAAGTAATCTTATTTTTTTCAGAATGGGATTATCAGCATTTCTATTTTATTTTATTTTATTTTACTTTATTTTGTTTTGTTTTGTTTTATTCTATTTCTTCTGAGATGGAGTCTTACTCTGTCACTCCAGGCTGGAGTGCAGTGGCATGATCTTGGTTCACTGCAACCTCCGCCTCCCAGGTTCAAGCGACTCTCCCACCTCAGCCTCCCAAGTAGCTGAGATTACAGGCGCCCGCCACGACTCCTGGCTAATTTTTGTATTTTTAGTAGAGACGGGGTTTTACCATGTTGGCCAGGCTGGTCTCGAACTCCTGACCTCAGGTGATCTGCCTGCCTCGTCTAGTCCCCCCAAAGTGCTGGAATTACAGGCATGAGCCACCACGCCCAGCCTATTTTATATTTTATAATGGATAATCCTAGAAAGACTTTTTTTCCTAGAAGTACTTTCAGAGAATATTTTATCTTTTTTTTTTTTTTTTTTTTTTTTTAACGGAGTCTTGCTCTGTCATCCAGGCTGGAGTGCAGTGGCACGATCTTGGCTCACTGCAAGCTCTGCCTCCTGGGTTCACGCCATTCTCCTGCCTCAGCCTCCCGAGTAGCTGGGACTACAGGCACCCGCCACCACGCCTGGCTAATTTTTTGTATTTTTAGTAGAGATGGGGTTTCACTGTGTTAGCCAGGATGGTCTCGATCTCCTGACCTCGTGATCCACCCGCCTTGACCTCCCAAAGTGCTGGGATTACAGGCGTGAGCCAACGCGCCTGGCCTATTTTATCCACTTCTAGTTCCAAGTAGGGAAGCACCAAAACTTCATTTAGTCAATTCCCTCTTGCTGTGTTTTTGGTGAGCAGGAAGGATGTAGCCCAATTTATAATGATTCTCTGCAGAGATTACTCTGTATTTTTTTCCTACTTTATCTATTCTTCCCAATTCCTTTAATACTTTGTTTATGCTACTTTTATTTGGACCTCTTTATTTTTTGTGTTGGGCTTCTTCAGAGTGCTGGGATGAGAAATTTACTTGCACAAGGCTCTACTCTGTGCATCGGCCGGTTAAACAATGCATTCATCAGTTATGCTTCACCAGGTAAGGGATCCCAGAATGCCCAAAAAGCATCTTCTATAGTAGTGTTTTTGTGTTGGTAACTAATGAGTACCCACTATGGAACTGCAACCTTTGATGGGGGTCCACGTTTTTAGCACAACCCTCCTAGCTATTTCTGAATGTACCAACTAGAACCTGAAGTCTGGGCTGAGGTATACAAAGAACAGGCAGAGTAATAGAACTTAGAAGGGAAATGAAGGTGAGGGCTGGAGGAAGGAGGGTCATGAGGGAAACACTGGCATACTCAATTTATTACCTGATAGAAGGAGGCTGAAGAAAATGGCCCAGCTCTAAGGTAGAAAATAGTGGGGAGGAATATTAAGCCTGACCCTAGGTAGACTGTGCAAAGTATCATGAAGAAGAATAATTAAAACAATGGCCTTTGCAACAACTTGGATGGAACTGGAGGCCATTATTCTAAGTGAAGTAACTAAACAATGAAAAACCAAATGTTGTATGTTCTCACTTATAAGTGGGAGCTAAGCTATGAGGAGGCAAAAGCATAAGAATGATATAATGGACTTTGGGGACTCAGGGGAAAGCGTGGGAGAGGAATGAGGGATAAAGGCTACATATTGGGCAGAGCGTACACTGCTTGGGTGATGGGTGCACCAAAATCTCAGAAATCACCACTAAAGAACTTATCCGTGTAACCAAAAACCACCTGTACACCAAAAACTATTGAAATAAAATTTAAAAAATAGAAGAGTAATTAATACCATTCCCTCCCCTATTTTCCAGGGGGGGGCAAAAGTCTGAAATACTTAAGGAAATCCAGTTGGGGAAGAGCAGATAGGGAAAATGGGGAATACGAGAGTCAAAGAGGCGTCCCAGACCCAGGTTAGTTCTCTTCTCAAGGCTTTCTTCCATCTCCTTCCTTGCCTATGACATTGGGATGTCTGCAGTTTACGACGTATGTACATCGTCAACAAGGAGATCTGCTCTCGTCTTGTCTGTAAGGAACACGAAGCTATGAAAGGTAAGATGATGTCTGGATGTTTAATGGAGAGAAGCAGTTATGAGAGGGATAAATAGGGACATGATATTACTATATCCAAAGTCTGGTATTGGGGGAGGGCTTTAGGCTACCCCCTTAGATTCCATCAGTTCCTGCTGGAAGTGATCTCAAATAAACAATCTATGTAAAGCAGTATGCTTGATATACAAACACAACCCTAAGAAAAGTACCCCTAGATCCCTTTTCTACTAGATTGTGACCCCACAGTGTCTCCTATTTGGAGAGCTTTCTGACACTCTGGCTATTTTAAAGATTATTCACTGGGGTTCTAGGGAAAATTTCAAGTCAGCCATTACAGATAATAGACTCTGCTAGTCTGCAGCCATGATCATAACTAAAAATAAAACATACACACACACATGCACTAATTTGGAGACAGTAAGGTTTGGATAGGACCTATAAATAAAAAAATAGATGGGACATTTAGAAATCAGCTACGTTATAAATAGTTCACCAATTCCTGGAACAATGTAAATTTCGTACTGTAACACTTCAGGTAGAAGGAGGTAGAAAGAAGTTATAGGACCAATTACAAGGGCCCAAAATGTGTGGTTATAGACCATACATGGTGGGAACAAAGATACTCTCACCTTCCCCATGGCCAGCCCCGAGTGATGGCTGTGGTTAGTGAAAACACCACAGACAAAGCCATTTCTGACTCAGCAGCGCGCTTTGTGCTGAGTTCCTGAGTAAGAGCTGTAGTTAACTTCGCAGAAGGAAACTTGCTCTGTGCCCCCATTGGCTCTGTGCAGGCCACCTGCAAGGGAAGCACCTTGAGATTGAGGATGAGTATTTGGGACTCTAGGCACTTTCAAGTATCTCAGGGGACTTGCTAAAGTTAGCTGTTTGCCCATAGTAAGCACATAAATGTATACTGAATGATTGGACCTCATTTTTCTATTTAATACATCCATGGTTAGAAGAATTGGCAGCTGGATATATAAAGGAAACTAACATTTACTGGTCACCTGTGCTAGGTACTTTGCATACATGATTTCATTTTAATACTCAGAAATATACTGTTGAGGTAGGTATTTTAATTCTCATTTTACAGAAAGGGATAGTGAGGTTTATAAAATTTAAGAAACTTTCTAGGAAGTGGCAAATAACTAGAGTAAGTGGCAGAGCTAGTTAAAACCCAGATCTTTTTCTCTCCAACCTTTTCGCTACACCACACTGCAAAGTCTTCTCTATCCGTTAAAATGAGAGTCTTTGTTATCTTCCTGCATTCTCTTCTCATGATGTTCTGCTTCTTTTCTAGATGAACTTTGCCGTCAGATGGCTGGTCTGCCCCCTAGGAGACTCCGTCGCTCCAATTACTTCCGACTTCCTCCCTGTGAAAATGTGGATTTGCAGAGACCTAATGGTCTGTGATCATCGAAAAAGAGGAAAGAAGAAAAAATATGTGGGTGAGAGGAAGGAGGATGTCCTTCTTCTCCAACCATTGACAGCTAACCCTTAGACAGTATTTCTTAAACCAATCCTTTTGCAATGTCCAGCTTTTCCCCCCACTGTCTAATTTTTCACCCAAACTGATAACATTTATCTCATTTTTTAGCACTTAAAATACAAAGTCTATATGATTGCATAATTTTGCTGCTTCTCAATATCATAGACACAGTGAATAGATGATGACTATATGGCTTATATACAAACATTCTATGTACAATTTCAAGGGAGACTAAACTTTAGGCTAGTAATCTTTACTATTGAATCTGTCTGATATAGATCTTAGGGTTGTTGAAGAAGCTATCCTTGTCTATTTGGGCTAACCATAGAACTTCATTTATTTTCCTCACAAGAGTTTCCTAGACCAACTCCCCATCATTCACATGTTCCTCTTTACTCTTTAACTATTTTGCTGGCTTGCCCGAAAATTTGCCTGCCAAGTCTTCCTTATAAGATACATCATGGTAACTTTTGTAGTCCTGTAAGATTCTGCAACACAGTCAAGAATTATACAATTCTACTAGCAATACATAAGGACCCAAAAAGTCTTCTGCTAGGCTCAGAGGCTGGGGCTAAAGCACGAGGACTATGCCAGGTATAGAACTTGGACTCATAATTCCCTATCCAATTTTTCATGCAGTTGTCCAGTCGGGAAGTAAGGTTGGAAAGTAAGTCTCATTTACTGATTCGTTTATGGGAAGACTGGGGTTAACCCACCACCACAAAGCAAATTAGAGAGCTTAATGTGAAACCATACCATTGGTTGGCATTTCCTTGAGTTGCTACTTCATTCATCCTCCCAACTTACCAGTGCACGGTAGAAGTATTGTGCACATAGCTTTTGGAATATCCTGACTGGGGCCTAAGAAGGGCATTCAGACTTGAATTTTAATAGGCAGACAGAAAGTTTGCCTAATAGTTAATATGAAAGAGTGAAAGAAACACAATATTCAGACAACCCACATTCTTATCCTGGCTCTAGCAGTAACCGTGTAGCCTTGGATAAGTCATTTTCCTTCATTAGGTCCTGGTTTAATTTCCTCATCTTTAAAATGAGAAGGTTAAATTTATCTTAGTTCTGCCGGGCACAGTGGCTCATGCCTGTAATCCCAGCATTTTGGGAAGCTGAGGCGGGTGGATCACTTGAGGTCAGGAATTTGAGACCAGCCTGGCCAATATGGTGAAACCCCATCTCTACTAAAAATACAGAAATGAGCTAAGCATGGTGGCACGTGCCTGTAATCCCAGCTACTCGGGAGGCTGAGGCAGGAGAATCAATTGAACCTGGGAGGTGGAGGTTGCAGTGAGCCAAGATGGCGCCATTGCACTCTAGCCTGGCTGACAAGAGTAAAAGTCCATCTTAAGAAATATATATGTATTATATATATTCTTAGTTCTAAGATTTCCTTTAATTCTATGATTCTCTGGTTTTAAATGCTTTATTCATATTTCTTGAAGCTTAGACAAAGTCTAATTTACAGCAACCATATCTGTTTTATCCTGGTGAGGATAGCAGTCCATAATGGAATAGAACAAAATCCCATTATAACAATTGACAAATTATATATCATGAATCCTTCTGTCTGAATAACTCAATAACTTTCTATAAAAGCCAATGGAATTCAAATAGGAGCTAGGAGAGAAGTTACATAAGACAGTGGAGGTTGTATTCCTTTTATATTGCTGAGAAAACTAGTTAAATGATCAGATTCTTGCTGTTAAGAAATATTTAGTTTAATGGGATCTGTACAACTGATTAAAAAGAAATGCTACGAAAAGCCCCAAAGCATATAATCTCTATTTCTTATAGTCTCTAGGATTAAATGTACTCATTTAGACAGACATATTAAATGCATGTTTTAGCCACTTCAGAGAAGCCTCATAGGCACAGAGTTTCCAAGATTCATTTAAGAATATCTTCGTGAACTTGACCCTCCTACTCCACATTGCAACATTTCCATCAGACAGCATTTCAATTCCAGTATTATGTATATTGCAAATTAAACATTTTAAAATATTTTTTTTCCAATTTGTTTCTCAAAATAAAATGTCTTTTTGTTCTGGTTCTTTTTCTCTTTTATGTTTACAGAAAAGGCCTGAATTTATGAACTTTTATTCCACTTTTAAAAATGTGTATCAGCCGGGCGTGGTGGCTCATGCCTGTAATCCCAGCACTTTGGGAGGCTGAGGTGGGTGGATCACCTGAGGTCAGGAGTTCGAGACCAGCCTGCCTAACATGGTGAAACCCCGTCTCTACTAAAAATACAAAAATTAGCCAGGCATGGTGGCGGGTGCCTGTAATCCCAGTTACTTGGGACAAGGAGAATTGCTTGAACCTGGGAGCGGAGGTTGCAGTGAGCTGAGATTATGTCACTGTACTCCAGCCTGGGTGACAGAGCAAGACCGTCTCAAAATATATATATATATAGCACAATATTGCTCACGTCTCTCTTCTGCTATCCTCTATTCTTTCCTTCACTCCATAACTTAAGCATCAGTTCCCAACACTCCAAATGTATTTCTACTCCTCCACATGTAGCCCCCTTTTTCTTTTCTGTCCCCTGCAAGTCTGACAATCTTGCTCGGTGAAGTTTCATGCTGTACTCACTTCTCTTCTACATGACCAAATTCCTGTATGTTGCCATTTCTCATTGTTCTTATGTTCTCTACACTTTTAAACTCTTCTTACTATGTAAAACAAATTTGTAACCTGCTTTCCATGCTTTCTTTCCACATCCTTATAAAGTCTTATTTCCCCCTCTGACTTTCCCCGGAGAAAGGTCCCAGATCAAATTTCAGGTGGTTGTTTTCAGTCCCAGCTACTTCCCTCCCTCCCCTCCCCACTGGCGGAAATTCCATTACCCCCTTTAGTTGTGGTTGTTGTTTACCCCTATCCCATCTCAGGTCCCTGATAATCTTGTTTCCAAGAATTAGGAAACCTTTTACTCGCTGTCTTTTCTTTTTTTAAAGAAGATTCAGGGTCGGGTGCGGTAGCTCACGCCTGTAATCCCAGCACTTTGGGAGGCCGAGGCATTAGGGAGTACCTGCCTTAGAGGTGGTTCTGTGAATTAACAAGATTATGTGTTCAAAGGTTTAGTAAGACTATTAAGTATATAATAAGACTATACTTTTTTTTTTTTTTCTACTTAAGCTGATTGGTTTCTCTTAAACTGTTCTTGAGTAGGTTGGCTTTTCCATTCTTTTCCTTGTAACAAAAGTGGATCACCTGAGGTCAGGAGTTCGAGACCAGCCTGGCCAACATGATAAAACCCTGTCTCTAAGAAAGATACAAAAAAATTACCCAGGCATGGTGGCAGGTGCCTGTAATCCCAGCTACTCGGGGGGCTGAGGCAAGAGAATCGCTTGAACCAGGGAGTTGGAGGTTGCAGTGAGCCAAAATCGTGGTACTGCACTCCAGCCTGGGCAACAACAGTGAAACTCCGTCTCAAAGAATAAAAGAAGATTCAGAAGAAAGTTTTTCCTCATTAAGGTGTTAATATGTTTTTTTCCTGGTGAGCCCAAACGACAACCTTGCTAAGCAATGGCTTTCAATGAAAAGCCATTTTTTAAACCAAAATAATGGATCTTTAATGTTAGAATTAAGGAATTTGGTAAAAATATCGTTAGATATTGAACGCCCTCCTGGTATCCTGAACAGATAGCAGCCTCATCTACCCATTCATAAAGATTCACTTTTATTTTCCCTTCTCTAATTGAGTTGATTCTATTCTGAGGCTTTTTCCATATTCCGTGCTTATCATTCAAGAAAATTCTCCTTTCTCCTCAAATGAACGCATTATGGAAATTCGAGTGTGTTTTCTACTCAGTAAATACAGTTCTATGCACACTTTTTCTCAGTATTGTTTTGACTGATGGCAGAGAGTGCGAACCGCAGCTGGCTTCCCAACTTCGGAGTCTTACTTTGATGACATATACAGCAGCATATGTTGCTTGACACAAGCTCCTTCCTTCTCTGCTTCAGGGTACTTGTGGCCAAAGTTAGATGTTTAACCAACCACTTTACACCTGGTGAGAAGGCACAAGCAACCTCTAAGATCCCTCTTCCTTTTGTACTGAAGCAGCTACAACACAGTGAAGAAGGAAAGGAATCCTAAAAGAAGTGGGAACAAAGATGGAAGAGCACCAGACCACGGGATAGCCAGATGAGAGAGTGACAACAGGCTGACACCAGGGTGGGGGAGCAGGAAGCTAAAAGATGGAAATTGCAAAATTCCAAATTCAAAGCGAATTTGAGAAGTGGGGAAGGGGTCCTGGGGGATCTGGAAACTTAGGGTAAAACAGGAAGACATCAGGAGCACAGTGGAGGACAGGCAGGGCTGTCCTTGTAGCTTTGTCAGTGCAGGGAGGCCTTGATTAAAAAAGCAATACTCTGATAAAAACGGAAGCCCTTGTATCTTTGAGCATTTTCACCAACCAGACATCAGGGAAAGTGACTTGTTAAGACTGTGGTAAGGAGAGGAACAGGTGGCCACAGTTTTGTTTTCTTTCTTTCTTTCTCTAAAAACCAGTCAAGCAGACCCAGAAGCAGCAGTCAGACGACAAATTCTGGGCAGAACCCAAGATGGAAAAAGCAAATGTTTATATAAATAGAGGTGCAGAGCCCACAGCTTCCTGTTGACAAATCGACCTTCACTCTACCTCAAACCCTCATTTTTTTTTAATAGCTGATAATGATTTTGTGTTATTTTTCAACTTGTCCAATCACTTAGAGTAAGGTTCTAGTTTATTCCTAACCCTTGGGCCTTGCAGTGCTTTTCTCTACCTCTGGTATTTTTCCCTTTCCTCTCCCTTTTCCTTTCTCCTGTGTGCTTACCTGGCTGTACATCTGTGCTGTGTAGCTTTATGGAGTGTTTGGTTAAATTTATGTAACAATCCATAGGGATTCAAGATGATCTCATAAATTTGTGGGAGATTCACCTTGTCTTCCCTCCTCCACCAAACAAACAAACAAACAGAAACCCCGAACCAAACCAGAATAGTTAAGTTTTGAGCAAGTATAAGGAAATTCATTTTCTGGAAAATAATCTGTATTATACTGAAGAGATTGATGGATGTTAAGGTATCAACTGCATCATCGTATACCATTTCCTAATATGTGCTTCTGTCCCAAATGATCAAACACAAGGAGTTATAATGAATGGTAATGAGAATTGTACACAAAAACATTTCTTCCATTTGTATAAAATTACCTCTATAAATCCATCTATTCTGGAAAATGGATGAGATTTTAGGGGAAAGGAGAATGAAGTGGTAGTAACACAAATAAGCAGGTCAGGCGCGGTGGCTCACACCTATAATCCCAGCACTTTGTTCGGGAGGCCGAGGCAGGAAGATCACCTGAGGTCAGAAGTTGGAGACCAGCCTGGCCAACATGGGGAAACCCCATCTCTACTAAAAACACAAAAATTAGCTGGATGTAGTGGCCTGCGCCTGTAGTCCCAGTTACTAGGGAAGCTAAGGCAGGAGAATCACTTGAACCTGGGAGGCAGAGGTTGTATGTAATAAGCCAAGATCTCAGGCCACTGCACTCCAGTCTGGGCAACAGAGTGAGACTCTGTCTCAAAAAAAAAAAACAAATAAGCTTATGAAAATGTGTAACATTAACATCAAAATCAATACATGTTGAAAACAAAAATGACTTCAAATACTTATATAAAATAATAAATGATAGCTCCTTAATTGGTTATTAAGAGAAACTGGTTTGCCGGAAGTTAATTTATAACTTGAGAAAGTCAAACAATTGTGGTCATTTATGTTGCCACTATCTGACAAAGACTGAGATAGAAAGATCTGACATAATGTAATAATTCATAATTAAAGTACAAGTACTCACAAGAATGCCAATATATTCTAATGAGATAGGGTAGGAATAATTTATCTCTTGTCATGTAGAAACTAAGAACAATTATTACATCATTGATATATGGGACATCTAGATCCCCAAATCAACATGGTTCTAGGTACAATAAAAGCAACACTTACATCATCCTGTTCATTTTAATTTCAAATACTAGGTATTTGTTTCAGTGCCAGTCCAGACTTGGTACTCACTAGTGGTGTGATGTTAAGCAAGTAACTTCTCAACTGTAAACTGGTGGCAATATACCTGCCTTAGGGGTGGTTCTGTGAATTAACAAGATTATGTGTTCAAAGGTTTAGTAAGACTGTTAAATATATAATAAGACTATAGGGTTTTTTTTCTACTTTTTTTTTTTTTTTTTTTTTGAGACTGAGTCTTGCTCTGTCCCCCAGGCTGGAGTGCAGTGGTGCAATCTCGGCTCACTGCAAGCTCCGCCTCCCGGGTTCACGCCATTCTCCTGCCTCAGCCTCCCAAGTAGCTGGAACTACAGGCGCCCCGCCACCTCGCCCAGCTAATTGTTTTGTATTTTTAGTAGAGATGGGGTTGCACTGTGTTAGCCAGGATGGTCTCGATCTCCTGACCTCGTGATCCGCCTGCTGGGATTACAGGCGTGAGCCACCGCGCCCGGCCTTTTTTCTACTTAAAGCTGATTGGCTTCTCTTAAACTGTTCTTGAGTAGGTTGGCTTTTCCATTCTTTCCCTTGTAACAAAATGACATGAACCTTGTTGGATAGTCAATGAGTAGGAAACTTGCAAAAAATGTGCAATACCACAAATACTAGTTTCTCTACTGTTTAAAGTGTGTTTAAATTTACCTTTTTTTTTTTTTTCTCATACAGATGGGGGTCTGGTTATGTTGCCCAGACTGGTCTTGAACTCCCAGTCTCAAGTGATTCTCCCACCTTGGCCTCCCAAAGTGTTGAGATCACAAGCATGAGCCATTGTTCCTGGTCCTAATTTAAATTTAATTACAAATTATTTTTTGGCCAGATTAGGTAGCTCACATCTATATTCCCAACGCTTTGTGGGAGACCAAGGCAGGAGTTCAAGACTAGCCTGAGAAACACAGCAAGACTGTCTCTACAAAAAATTAAAATACTAGCCAGGCATGGTAGCTGCCCCTGTAGTCCTAGCTACTGTGGATGCTGAGGCAGGAGGATTTCTTGAGCCCACAAGGCCGAGGTTACAGTGAGCTATGATGGTACCACTGTACAACAGCCTGGGTGACAGATTGAGATCCTGTCTGTAAAACAATTTTTTAAAAGTAAAACTTTTTTTAAAGTGGAATTAATCCAAATTTGGTATTTGGAACTCTGGGATTTGGTATTTGGAACTCCCACCATGAACAGATAAACAGTAAGTCTAGTGACTTTGGGAATCTAATTTGTTTCTTTTTCAGTAGATTGTATTTTTTATTCCAGGTTTTCTAAGGTGTAGCATCCCAAACAAACCTTTGGCAAGCAAGTAAACTACTCCTTTGTCTTGGAGTCTTCCTTTTGTGACTGAATGAACTTTTAGAACTTTTAGAAGTTTGGTATTTGGAACTCAAACCATTGTTATGGTTTGAATGTTTGTCCCCTCCCAAACTCATGTTGAGTTTTAATTGATGTGGGGTCTTTAAGAGGTGATTAGGGGTCGGGCATGCTGTAATCCCAGCACTTTGGGAGGCTGAGGCTGGTGGATAACCTGAGGTCAGGAGTTCGAGACCAATCTGGTCAACATGGCGAAACCCTGTCTCTACTAAAAATACAAAAAATTAGCCAGGTGTAGGGGCGGGCACCTTATAATTCCAGCTACTTGGGAGGCTGAGGCAGGAGAATCGCTTGAACCCAGGAGGTGGAGGCTGCAGTGAGCCAAGATTGTGCCATTGCACTCTAGCCTGGGCAACAAGAGCAAAACTCCATCTTGAAAAAAAAAAAAAGAAGAAGAAGTGATTAGGGCCAGGAGCAGTGGCTCACATCTGTAATCCCAGCACTTTGGGAGACTGAGGCAGGAAGATGACTTGAGGTAAGTAGTTCAAGACCTGCCAACTCCAGCCAATATGGTGAAACCCTATTTCTACTGAAAATACAAAAATTAACTAGGTGTGGTGGCAGGTGCCTGTAATCCCAGCTACTCAGGAGGCTGAGCCATGAGAATTGCTTGAACCTGGGAGGCAGGAGGTTGCAGTGAGCCAAGATCGCACCACTGCACTCCAGCCTGGGTGACAGAGCGAGACTCCATGTCAAAGAAAAGAAAAGAAAAGAAAAGAAAAGAAAAGAAAAGAGGCCGGGCGCGGTGGCTCAAGCCTGTAATCCCAGCACTTTGGGAGGCCGAGACGGGCGGATCATGAGGTCAGGAGATCGAGACCATCCTGGTTAACACGGTGAAACCCCGTCTCTACTAAAAAATACAAAAAACTAGCCGGGCGAGGTGGCGGGCGCCTGTAGTCCCAGCTACTCGGGAGGCTGAGGCAGGAGAATGGCGTGAACCCGGGAGGCGGAGCTTGCAGTGAGCTGAGATCCGGCCACTGCACTCCAGCCTGGGTGACAGAGCGAGACTCCGTCTCAAAAAAAAAAAAAAAAAAAAAGAAAAGAGGTGATTGGGTGATGGCAAATCCATCATGAATGGATTACTGCTGCTGTTATTGCAGGGGTAAGTTAGTTATTATGAGACTGGGTTTATAATAAAAGTGAGTTTTGCCCGATTTCTTTTCTCTGCCTCACCAGTTTGCTTGCACTTTCTGTCCTTCCACCATGGGAAGACTCTCATCAGATGACGGCACCATGTTCTTGGGCTTCTCAGCCTCCAGAACTGTGAGAAATAAATTTGTTTTCTTTATAAATTACTCAGTGGGTAACAGATTCAATAACAGAAAATAGACTAAAACAACAACAACAACAATAACAACAACTTTTTCATAAAGTGTTCTGTGCTTTTTTAAAAACAAACATCATATTCCTTGTGTGGAGAGAAGCAGAAGTATTATTATTCCTATTTTTCAGACAGAGAAAAAGGTTTAATAAGACCTAATCAAGTTCACACGGTTTTGGTGCAGCAGAACCATGCCTGAACTCTAAAACTCTAAAACTTCTAAAAGGTCTAAAAGGTCTAAAAGTTCATTCAGTCACAAAAGGAAGACTCTAAGACAAAGGAGTTAGTTTACTTGTTTGCCAAAGGTTTGTTTGGGAGGCTACGCCTTAGAAAACCTGGAATAAAAAATACAACCTACTGAAAGAGAAACAAATTAGATTCCCAAAGTCACTAGACTTACTGTTTATCTGTTCATGGTGGGATTTTTTTTTTTTTTAATTTTAATTCTTTGAGACAGAGTCTTACTCTGTTGCCCAGGCTGGGGTGCAGTGGTGTCATCTTGGCTCACTGCAACCTCCGCATGCCAGGTTCAAGGGATTCTCATGCTTCAGCCTCCTGAGTAGCTGGGATTATAGGCATGCACCACCATGCCCACCTAATTGTTTTTGTATTTTGGGGTTTTGTTATTTTGGCCAGGCTGGTCTCAAACTCCTGGCCTCAAGTGATCCTCCTGCCTCGGCCTCCCAAAGTGCTGGGATTATAGGCATAAGCCACCACAACCTGTCAGATTTTTTTTTTTTTTTTGCATATGGTTCTCATATCCTCAAAGATTATTACCCACCTTCAGAGATTGCCATTGGCAAAGTCAGAGATGCAGTTTTTTTCATGAGTCAGTAACTTATGGAGGAGACTTGAAGGTTTCATTTATTTTGGAAATTAGAATTAGAGGTTATGGCCCTGCTTATTTGTTTTCTTGCTTACCTCAAGGTGCAGAATGCTTTTATGTCCACTGGATGTGAAGTGCTCTCTCATTCAGAGTTGAGGCAGAGAAACTTAGTGTGGTGGCTCCTGCCTATAATCCCAGCTACTCCCCAGGCTGAAGCAGGAAGACTCCTTGAGCCCTGGAGTTCAAGGCCACCCTGGGCAACAAAAGGTGTGAGACCCTTGTCTCACAAACAAACAAACAAACAAAACAAAAAACAAACAAAGTTGAGGCAGAGTACAGGTGTCTGTTGTTTTCACACATCACACACACTACCAGGAATTCTATGGAGACTCAGCCAGTGGCTGTTAGCTATGAATCTGACCAGAAACAAGAACCTGGAAAAGGCCAAAGAGGTTCCGATTTTTCCCCTTCTCAGAAGGGTAGAGAATCAGTGTGTTTACTGGCTCATCAGTCTTTCTCTTTATCCTGATTTCTTTGACTGACTCCTTCAGGAAGGATAACCTATGTGTCGGAGCTAGACTATACGGGTGCAATTCCTGACTCCACCTGTTCTACGGTGAGCAGGCCTGTGCAAACCTACCCCCAACGGCTGAGGGAGCTGAAAGGCCAGATAAAGAGGCAGACATGCCCAGTTTCTCAGCAAAAAAGCATTTAATAAGAACTTAAAAGCAGAAGCCATGTCCCAGGCATCTGCAAGATGGTGGATCCCCTTGCTGTTACCCCAACCCAGACCCAGGGCTTATATACCGTAGGGAAAGGGCATCCGTGCTTCAGAAGGGATGTGTAAGACAATTGAAGCTGACTCCTCAGGGAAAGGCAAGAATGCTACCTGCATCATAGCCTATTGAAGGGGTGGCCTGCCCCTCCACACCTGTGGGTGTTTCTCGTTAGGTGGAACGGGAGACTTGAGAAAAGAAATAAGACACAGAGACAAAGTATAGAGAAAGAAAAGCGGGGGCCCAGGGGACCGGCGCTCAGCTTACGGAGGACCCACGCCGGCACCGGTCTCTGAGTTCCCTTAGTATTTATAGATAATTATCTTTACCATCTTAAAGATAAGGGAGTGGCAGGACAATAGGATCGTTTTTAGGGAGGAAATCAACAGTAAGACATAAGAACAAGGATCTCTGTGACATGAATAAGTTTAAAGGAAAATCCTGTGCCTTGAGATAAACCTTTTAGCGGCATTGTTTCATCCTATCACATGGGGATAAACCTTGGACAATATCTAGCTTTTCTAGGAACAAAGACACACCCTGCACGCCCAAAATCCATTAAACCTTGAGTTACCACAGCATGTCTCTTGCAAGGACAAGGTTGGGGGTAGGGTCACAGATTAACAGCATCTCAAATACAGAACAAAATGTGAGTCTCTTATGTCTACTTCTTTCTATATAGACACAGTAACAGGCTGATCTCTTTCTTTTCCCCACACCTATAATTTGCTTAAGGGCAGGATTCATAGTAAGTGCCTGTTTATGATAACATCAAGGTTTTTTAAATCTAGGGGCTAGACTTTTGGTAAATATGTGTTCTTAACAGTAGATAAAGCAGAAATATTAGAGGTATTACTGGAACTGGGAGTTAATCAGAAGTCAACATGGTGTTTGAGTAGCCAAGATGGAGTTACTTTAGCCTCCACGCCACCATTATGATTCAAACCATTCTATGCCTCACTTTTCTCATCTGTAAAAGAGATTAGTGATATAAAACCCTTAAGGCGGCTGGGCGCGGTAGCTCACGCCTGTAATCGCAGCACTTTGGGAGACTGAGGCGGGCGGATCACAAGGTCAGGAGATCGAGATCATCCTGTCTAACATGGTGAAAACCCGTCTCTACTAAAAATACAGCAAATTAGCCAGGCATGGTGGCGGGTGCCTGTAGTCCCAGCTACTCAGGAGGCTGAGGCAGGAGAACCCCGTGAACCCGGGAGGCGGAGCTTGCAGTGAGCCGAGATCGCGCCACTGCACTCCAGCCTGGGCGACAGAGTGAGACTCTGCCTCAAAAACAAACAAACAAACAAACAAAACCCTTAAGGCTACTGCAAGATTAAATAAATTAAGTGGTTTAGAGTAGCACGCGGCACATAGGCCCTATGTAAGTGTGAGTCATTATCCTTCAGTCAACAAACAACTTTAGAACACCAAGTGCCCAGGTCAGTGCTGGGATGCAGAGTTAACTAAGACATGGCCTCCGCATTTATTAGAGTCACTTCATTTTTTTTTTTTTTTTTTTTTTTTGAGACGCTCTGTCACCCAGGCTGGAGCGCAATTGCACAATCACACTCACTGCAACCTCCGCCTCCCAGGTTCAAGCGATTCTCCTGCCTCAGCCTCCTGAGTAGCTGGGAGTACAGGCGCGCACCACCACACCCGGCTAATTTTCGTATTTTTAGTAGAGAGGGGCTTTCATCTGTTGGTCAGCTGGTCTTAAATCCTGACCTCGTGATCCGCCTGCCTCAGCCTCCCAAAGTGCTGGGATTACAGGCGTGAGCCACCAGGCCCGGCCTAGAGTCACTTCTTTATTGCTCAAGTTGTTTCTTTCTGCTTTTAATAACACCTTTTGCCTCCTACAATGACATTCATTTTTTTGTTTTCTTTTCAAGTTTTTATCATTTTTGATAATAAAAAACTAAGTAATGCTTTAAATTATACTATAAATGTATCACATGTCCTCCTGTTCAGGGAAAACATACATCTGCTCACCGCCTTTAGTTCCCCTCTTCACATCTGCTGCCTAGTTTTGGCCAAGTGAACTTTCCATTGATATCCTGGGCTCTTTCCTCCCATTCCCATATCTGTTCTTTCTTCTCGGTCCCAGAGCCCTTGTCATTTTTGCACCCCTTATTTATGGATTTTCTCCTCTGATTGTACAAACTAATAACATACCTGAAGAGAGAACAGCCCAGTCATTGCTTGTTTCTTTTTTCTGGCTATTCAGTCCCTAGAAGTCTCTGAGTTTAATCAGTTTTGTTTTTTTTTTTTTTTTCCTGGGGAAAGAGCTTTAATATCCTGGTACACCATGGTGAGCAGAAGCCCAGGCAAAACATCTACACAGGCAGGTGTGTGTGGTTTTAAGCCCACCAGGTCCCACTTTCTCTCATCACAGTCCCTCCCTAAGGTGCTGCCTAGAATTCTGCACAAGCATTCTTACTCCCAAAGCACAGGGCTTTCTTCCAGCTTGCTTTTCGAAGGAGGCATCTCAACCAGAAGGGCGAAGACAGAAGAAAAAGGAAAAACCAGGCAGAGACACTGATACAGAGTTTACTGTTACGTGTTTGGCTGGGTGCAGAATTGCCCTCCCCACCCCTGGCCACCCTGGCCTCCTGGGAGGAACAGGCAGAGATGGCTCCAGATGGCTCTTGGCTGCCACTCTAGGCCTCAGGGCTTACACAATGAGCACAGCGGGTTCCACCTTCCGATAGGAAGTGCAAACTCGAATTCACAGTCAGACTTCACCAGGAGGGAGAGATGGTCTTTGGCTGAAGGCACTTTAATCAGGGAGCAAACCCAATGCCAGGGTTTGTCTTCCTTCTCGTTACTCTGATAAATCTAGACGCCACTCTGTTGGAAAACCAGCACTGCCTGCACCTGGGGTTAGTGCACTGACCGAGTGAGGCATGAGACCCGCTCACTGAGAACTTCTCATTAGGGCTGTTAGCGTGGTCAGCCAGCAGCTAGCATGGAGTGAACTGTTTTCCACAGGCAGCCTCATACTTCTTGAGCCGGCCCACTATCTTCTGGGTGCCATGCAGATCCACAAAGCAGAAAGGCCCTCCAAGACAAGGCGGGAAGCCGAGCCCAAAGATGGCTGTGATGTCTCCCTCTGCAGGTGTGGCCAAGATCCCCTCTCGCAGGCACGTGACTGCCTCATCCACAAATCTTGTCGCCAGGCGGAACTGGATGTCTTCGCCCAAGGAGACTTTAGACTTAGGAGGCATCTTTAGACTCACTAAGATACTATCCACGTCAGAATTCAAATTCTTACTCTTCACATTCACGCCCTTCCCAGACTTGCAACCTAGGAAGCCCTTGAACACCATCTGTGTCAGCAGTTCTGGGTTTCCACCTCCACACCGCTCCCCAAAGGCTTTGCGCAGATCTTCCGCCACGTGTTTCGCTACATCCACCCCAACTTCATCCACCAGTGTGGCGGCACCCACAGGAAAGCCAAAGCTTGTGGTCAGGGAATCCAGCTTCTTGAGGTCAACTCCTTCCTGGAGGATTCAGATGACTTCAGACATCATGGGCGAAAGACATCTGGTGGTATAGAAGCCAGGTCCATCCTTAACCACAATGATGACCTTTGCCTGCTTGAGACCGACTGCTACAGCTGAAGCACTGGTGTCTTTGGAAGTTTTCTCAGTTGTAATCATCTCCAGCAGCTGCATCTTGTCAATGGGAGAGAAGTAGTGCATGCCAATCACCTTCTCAGGTCTTTTGCTGACAGCAGCGATTTCACTGATTGGGAAAGCAGATGTGTTACTGGCAAAGACACAGTGATCTGGAACCACCGCTTCTACTTCCTTTAGCACTCTGTGCTTAAGACTAAGGCCTTCAAACACAGCTTCAATCACCATGTCGACCTTTAAAACATTGCTAATCAAGCTGCCCAGTCAAGTTGCTGAAGATGGAATCCCTTTCAAATGATTCCTCTGGAGGTTTCAAATGATGTTAGAGCTTTCTTCTTCACTTTATCATTCAATCCTTTGAACACTTGTTGCTGTCCTTGGCCTAGCCTAGTGAGTGTGGCATCTTTAAGTATAGTCTTTAGCCTCTTATCCACAGAGACTTGGGCAATGTCTGCTCCCTTCAGCCCTTCACCAAGAATAACCAGATGCTTCACATCCTTCTGTGGAGCTCCAAATTTATTCTTCTTGCACAAGACCTGACCATGGCAGAATCCCATCAAGGCCTTTGATTCACTGGTCATTGCAAGCTCTCCAAATTTCTGAGATTCAGAGAGATAACCAGCATCACTCCCTTGCTCAATTCCAGTCTTTACCACATCAATTATTTTCAGAGGCGCAGGATAAAGACCTTTAGTCTCCTTTTGCACTTTTTCTTCTACTTTTTTGGAAACCTGTTGCCTGACAAATGGAATGGTCATGGCGTACCCTGTCAATTTTTCCACCAATCCCTTGTCTCTCTTTGGAGAGATCTTATCAGCTAGACCTTTGGCGAAAGTAATGGCAACTTCTTCTTGGTATTCTATTGCCCGTTACTCTGGAGGTTTTAGTCCTGTTCCCAGGGGTTCCACCAATCGGTCAACCAGTCCCATTTTCTTTGCCCTGTCTGCATGAATGTTTCTACCAGGCAGCATCATGTCAAAAGCAGCAGGCACACCCACCATTTTGGGCAACCTTTGTGTGCCTCCTGCTCCTGGTAAGAGCCCCAGCAAGACTTCAGGGGCACCTAATATGTTTTTCCGTCTTTTGTTGCTATTCTGTATTGGCATGAAATGGCAAGCTCAAGTCCTCCTCCCAGGCAGGATCCATTGATGGATCAAACAGGCTTTGTGACCTTCTCAAGTTTCTCAAATGTTCTCTATGCTTCTTGTGACATCTGTGTTACTTCTTGAGGGGTCTTGCAAGTGGCTAACATGTTGATATCAGCACCTGCAATAAAGCAGCCTGGCTTTGATGAGATAAGGGCGGCACTTCTGATGTGATTAGTAACCCAGATTTCATTCATAACTTCTGTGAACTCTGAATGCAGCTCTTCATTCAGTGTATTTACTTTTGAATTGGGAGAGTTAATTCGAATAATTGCCACATCCCCTTTGACTCCGTGGTTCATATGGGTTCTGGTCAGCAAAGCGGAAGACTGTAAAACTGCAGCATATATAACTTTGGGAGCAGAGGATCCTGAAGGCAGAGAAGTGGCTGAGGATGCCAATCGCCCAGTAGGCCACCATGTTGAGCTGAAGAGGACAGCAGTGGAGAGCGCTTTTAGCGGGGCCGGCCGAGCGGAGGAGTTTTCCTCTTAATCAAGATTTTAAAAAATTGAGGTGAAATTGACATAACATAGTATTAAGCATTTTAAAGTATACAATTCAGTGGCATTCAGCATATACAGACTTGTGTAACTACCACCTCTATTTTCAAAATTTTTTCCTATCCCCAAAAGAAAAGCCCACATTCCTTAAGCAGCCACTCCCTAGTCTCCTCTCTAGCTCCTGGGCAACTACTGGTCTGCTTTCTGCCTCTAGGGATTTACCTATCCTGGATATATTTTCATATAAATTGAATACTTCCATATAAATGAAATCATGCACAATGTGACCTTTCTAGTATGTCTTAAGATTTTAGGATTATTTGCATGGAGCATAAATAACTAATTACAGAGCACATCCAGGAAAATTGTCTCAATGGAGAATTTTGATTTTATTTAATTTTTGCTGTAGCCATGCCTCCTTTAGGGAACCTGTGGATGGAGGTCTAAAGTAACCTGAATGCATGGAGGTAGGGGCAGGCTGAATAAATTACCCACAGTGCTGGCATGTACTGAGTGAGTTACTAGTGTTGTTTTCTAACTGTGCTGAGATGGTTGACTCTTCCTTTCCTCCTCTGGTAACAAAGTGAAAAGGCCCTCATTGATTGCTACTTTTAGCCAATGTGTGGATGCGGGTGGGGAGTGTGTGGATCGGTGGGCAAAAGGGGTGAGGGGTTGTGGGGAGGGGGAAACTGGCTGCAGTGTGAACTAAAGAATTTGGAGCTGTTCATGTCGTTTGCTTCTCAAATCTCATTAAGGACACTGATTTTAATGAAAACGAGAGGGGTTGTGATTTGATGAGTAGTGACTGAATAGATTATCATAAAAGAAAGGCAATCACCAGTGCAGACCCTAAAAGAAAAAACGCAGCCCGGTGCAGTGGCTCACTCCTATCCTAGCACTTTGGGAGGCCGAGGCAGGTGGATCATGAGGTCGGGAGATGGAGACCATCCTGGCTACCATGGTGAAACCTCGTCTCTACTAAAAATACAAAAAATTAGCCGGGTGCGGTGGCAGGCACCTGTAGTCCCAGCTACTCAGGAGGCCGAGGCAGGAGAATGGCGTGAACCCGGGAGGCCAAGTTTGCAGTGAGCTGAGATTGCACCACTGCACTCCAGCCTGGACGACAGAGCGAGACTCCGTCTCAAAAAAAAAAAAAAAAAAGAAAAGAAAAAAAGAGCCGAGGAGGAAGAATTTGCCAACATGGTTCCAGGACTTCAAGAATCTCTGGAAAGAAGTATCTTTAGAGATGAGAATGGCAATTCTACAGATGGCATGGTGTTTCTAATATGCTATAATTTCCTTAGGAACTGTCCCTCATCCATTTTAGAGCTAACTGGGTCAATATTTACTCTACTAATCTTTGGAATCATATCAGACCTTACATTGCATCTCTGAGCAAACAACTAATATGGAATTTGGTCTTTGGAATGTATCTACCCACAAAGAGAAAAAAACCCTGTGAAGAGTTCCATGTAATTTGGAACACCTCTAATTTTCCCTGGCATTTCAATTCGTTGAAAACTGCCCTCCTTCCCCCGTAACCCCATGACAGCTTAAAAAAAATTTATTTTGTCATTTTAGAGCTGGATGAGACTTTGGAAATCTTCTAGGCCAATATTTATCAAAGTTCGCCTCCAAACTGACCACCAGCTTTGGAATGAATTATTGGCATGTTTTTCAAAAACGCAGAGCCCTGGGATGCACGAAGTCAAAATTTGTGGAATCTGCAATTTTATGCACTCACTCACTCACACCAAAATGTGAGAACCATAAATCTACTCATATTTCATAACTAATCAGAAAACTTTGAACCATGGGTGCAGATAACTTGTGGATGGTCACAACTTATATTTTTGAAATATCACATCTTCTTTTTTTTTTTTTTTTTTTTTTTTAAAGAGAAGCTTTGAAGTAGAAGGATGAAATTTTTGTTATTCTTTTTTTTTTTTTTTAAATTTTACTTTAAGTTCTGGGATACATGTGCAGAACTTGCAGGTTTGTTGCATACGTATACATGTGCCATGGTGGTTTGCTGCACCTATCAACCCATCATCTAGGTTTTAAGCCCTGCATGCATTAGGTATTTGTCCTAATGCTCTCTATCCCCTTGCCCCCCACCCCCCAACATGGCCCCGGTGTTTGATGTTTCCCTCCCTGTGTCCATGTGTTCTCATTGTGCAACTCCCACTTATGAGTGAGAACATGCAGTGTCTGGTTTTCTGTTCTTGTGTTAGTTTGGTGAGAATGATGGCTTCCAGCTTCATCCATGTTCCTGCAAAGGACAATAACTCATTTTTTTTTTATGGCTGCATAGTATTCCCTGGTGTATATGTGCCATATTTTCTTTATCCAGTCTATCATTGATGGGCATTTGGGTTGGTTCCAAGTCTTTGCTATTGTCAATAGTGCTGCAATAAACATACATGTGCATGTGTCTTTATAGTAGAATGATTTATAATCCTTTGGGTATATACCCAGTAATGAGATTGCTAGGTCAAATGGTATTTCTGGTTTTAGATCCTTGAGGAATCGCCACACCGTCTTCCACAATGGTTGAACTAATTTATACTCCCACCAACAGTGTAAAAGCATTCCTATTTCTCCACAGCCTCACCAGTATCTGTTGTTTCCTGACTTAATAATCACCATTGTAACTGGCGTGAGATGGTATCTCATTGTGATTTTAATTTGCATTTCTCTAATGACCAGTAACGATGAGCCTTTTTTCATGTGTTTGTTGGCCACATGAATGTCTTCTTTTGAGAAGTGTCTGTTCATATCCTTTGCCCACTTTTTGATGAGGTTATTTTTTTTTTTTGTAAATTAGCTTAAGTTCCTTGTAGATGCTGAGATATTACATCTTTGTCAGATGGGTAGACTGCAAATTTTTTCTCCCATTCTGTAGGTTACCTGTTCACTCTGATGACAGCTTCTTTTGCTGTGCAGAAGCTCTTTAGTTTAACTGGATCCCATCTGTCAATTTTGGCTTTTGTTGCGATTGCTTTTGGTGTTTTAGTCATGAAGTCTTTGCCCATGCCTATGTCCTGAATGGTATTGCCTAGGTTTTCTTCTAGGGTTTTTATGGTTTTGGGTTTTACATGTAAGTCTTTAATCCATCTTGAGTTAATTTTTGTATAAGATGTAAGGAAGGGGTCCAGTTTTCTGTTTTCTGCATATGACTAGCCAGTTTTCCCAGCACCATTTATTAAATAGGGAATCCTTTCCCCATTGCTTGTTTTTGTCAGGTTTGTCAAAGATCAAATGGTTGTAGAGGTGTGGCATTGAAATATCTCATCTTCTAATATACCAGTTATTAAATATACCAGTTATTGTAAGATAATATTTTATAAAAATAGTTGTTATTTATAGAGTAACTTCTGTGAGACACTTGTTTATGTTATTATCATTTTCAAGACAGGGTCTCACTATGTAGCCCAGGCTGGTCTCAAACTCCTGACCTCAAGTGGTCCATGAGCCTCAGCCTCCTAAAGTGTTGGGATTACAGTCATGAGCCTCCATGCCTGGCCTATGTTATCTTTGGCTATCCTGCAAAATAGCTGTTTCACCTCTGAGCCACCTCAGATATTTATGCCTGAACATAGGAATAATAATATTTCCTACCTCTTGGATTTAAAGGAGATACTATATGCAATGTGCTTCCATAAAGTAAGTAAACAATAAACATTAGCTATTATCACTATTATTTGATCACATTTTATACATGGAGGAACTGAAACATGTGACATTAGGTAACACATTCAAAGAAATGTGGAGGAGGAGGATGATTAGGAAATGGTGGAGACAGAATTCAAATCTCTACGTGCTAGATTACAAAACCTAACTTTTCCTGCTACTCTATATCTTATATGTGCATGATCAGAGAAGGTTCCTTAGTTCATTTTCCCATTAAAAATAATTCTTTTGTTTTAGCCCTTTGCCCAGTCCTAGATTTTTGATACATTCTTGTTTACTGTTCTCTCATCCTTGAAGAGTCCTGGGCAGCTGCACAGCAGAAGTTGAATGAGTAATTCCTGTATATGCATAAAGGCCTGTCACTCAACTTCTTCATACCCCAGAGAAGTTCTGTAATATGGCTGGCAGCAAACTGAGAAAAACAAAAATCGGGGAATGCAGAAGTAGAAGCACTCCAAAAATCACACTTTCACCCACACAGACTCCTTTTTGAGCTCTTTTAAAAAACAACAAAGTATCATATTGAACAATCTAGCTGGTGTCCAAAAATAGTGGCCTGGGGAGTCACTGCCGGAGCATGCTGGCCTCGGACACAGGAATGTACACCCTGGAGACTCCCAGGGGAAGTCCCCAATTTGGCTTCACATAGTGGCCATAATGAAACCTCACCTTGTGCTTCTCATGGTGAGGATTAAGTGGTGAAGTCCAGATGTGCACCAGCAGCACAATTTCCAAGTCATGTTATTTTTGTTAAAAATGAACTAGCCAGGTTGTGCTGTGGTTTTTCAATAGAAGTTGGTGAGGGGAGAGAGTAGTTAGTAAGGAAAATAACTAATAGCTGAATGAAACCCCACAAAATTGTTTTTCAGTCTCACTAACTCCAAATCCCCCAAAAGAGAAAATGCTTCTGTAATTATAAGAGATATAACTTTTATTCCTTTAGAAGAAGCAAGGTGAACAGGGAATATTGCTTTCTAAGAAATAAAGTATTTTCTTATGCTGGACAAATCAGATTTCCTTAACATAAAGAATTTTATAGCTACATGTAAGTTAGTTAACTCTGGATTTTGTTAGAGTTTTTCTTAAGAAGATTATATAAAATATGAATAGCATCTTAATTTTATGTCATCATAGCTTTACTGTGAGCCTTCACTCAAACCAGACTGAGCTCAAACTGTTGCTAAAATATCAGAAGCAAGTCCTCACAACCCTGCTGTTCCTGTCACCTGGAGAGAAGATGACAGGAACAGCAAGGTTGGGAGGACAGCAAGCTCATGCTGTTCCTGTCACCTGGAGAGATGAGAAATTTTATCAAGCATATTTTACATATCCCAGATGCCATGCTTTCAGATTCACACACAGCAGCTAGGAAAACCATCAGGATGACTTTGTGAGGAAGGAATTCTTTCCCAATGCCATACATTTCCTAAGGGAAAGCGCCAGATCTGCTGGACACGGTGGCTCACTCCTGTAATCCCAGCACTTTGGGAGGCCAAGGCAGGCAGATCGATTAAGCCCAGGAGTTTGAGACTAGCTTGGGCAAACATGGGGAAACCTTGTCTCTCCAAAAAATACAAAAATTAGCTGGGTGTGGTGGCACATGTCGGTAGTCGCAGCTACTCAGGAGGTTGAGGTAGGAGGATCGCTTGAGCTGAGCAGTTGGAGGCTGCAGTGACCTATGATTGCACCAGTGCACTCCAGCCTAGGTGACAGGGTGAGACCCTGTCTCAAAGAAAAAATAAAAGGGGACAGATCTTGGGCCCAAGTCTCTCTGTCTTCGAAGACCATGCTGGTTTCATTACACTATACTCTCTTCCCAGAATTCTCTGCCCCATCCTCAATGAAGATAAATGAATAGTCAAATATTTTCTATTCATTTTATTATTCGAATGATAAACATTCAAATCCTATCTATTCATCAAAGTCTCAATCAAGCACTGCCTGTATATCATTAAACTTGTGATTATTTCAATTATTTTTATTATTGTAGCTTTTATCTACCATGGTTTTCTTCTTCCTCTGAACTCATGCCACAAAGTGGATGATGCATATCCTGGTACAGCTGTCCCTTGGGAACCACGAGGGATTGATTGGTTCCAGGACCCTCCTCAGATACCAAAATCCGAGGATGCGCAAGTCCTTTATATAAAATGGCATAGTATTTACATATAACCTATACACATACTCCTGTATACTTTCAGTCATCTCTAGACTACTCATAATACCTAATACAATGTAAATGCTATGTAAATAGTTGCTATACCATATTGTTTTTAAATTTTGTATTATTTTTAATTGTTATTTTGTTTGTTTTTCAATTATTTTCAATCCAAGGCTGTGGAACTCATGCATATAGAGGGCCAACCATACCGGGTTTGTACAAGAGAGTAAGAGAGGCCAGGTGCAGTGGCTCATGCCTGTAATCCCAGCACTCTGGGTGGCTGAGGCGAGAGGATCGCCTGAGCCCAGCAGTGCAGGACTAGCCTGGGCAACACAGTGAAATCCTGTCACTATAAAAAATTAAAATATCAGCTGAGAGTGGTGGCACATGCTTGTAGTCCTAGCTACTCAGGAGGCTGAGGTGGGAGGATCATTTGAGCCCAGGAAGTTGAAGCTGCAGTGAGCTGAGATTGCGCCACTGTGCTCCAGCCTGGGCAACAAAGCAACAAAGCAAGAACTTGTCTCAAAAAAAAAAAAAAAAAAAAAGTAGGAGACCACATTTGGAAAATTTTAGCAAGAATTCATGCTTTTTACAGAGAATTAGAGAATCATTTTTTCTCAGTTTTTCCCCATTAAACTGTCTATATAAAGAAGAGCAAACTAAGAAATGCTGAGCATCTGAGGGTATAATTGCAAATCAATCAACTTACTTGGAATCTATGTTTGATCTTTAAAAGTTTCATGATGCTATATTAGCAACCACACTGGTAGGCCTGCTACATGTGGGTTTACTATGCAGACAGGGGAAAACAAAAATTGTTGAAGTCTTCCATGTCTTGAGGCCTTTTCCTTTGCTCATGAGAGTAGAAGATAATAATGGGGAAAAGAAAGGCCCGGTGTGGTAGCTCACATTTGTAATCCAAGCACTTTGAGAGGCCCAGTCAGGTGGATGTCTTGAGTCCAGGAGTTCGAGACCAGCCTGGACAACGTGGCGTAACCCCATCTCTATAAAAAATACAAAAATTAGCCAGGTGTGGTGGTGGGTGCCTGTGGTCCCAGCTACTGGAAAGGCTGGGGTGGGAGAGCCTGGGAGATGGAGGTTGCAGTAAGCCAAGATTGTACCACTGCACTCCAGCCAGGGTGGCACAGTGAGATTCTGTCTCAAAAAATAAAAATAAAAAAAAAAAAGTGGGGAAAAGACATAAGTATAAGGAAATTAATGTGCATATTACATTCGTCTCTAAATAATTTTTTAAATAAAAATAATGTTTTCCTCTAATTTTCCTCAAATAAAATAAAATAAAATTAAAAAGTGGGGAAAAGACATAAGTATAAGGACATTAATGTGCATATTACATTCTTCTCTAAATAATTTATTAAATAAAAATAATGTTTTCCTCTAATTTTTGGGAAACCTTTATGTTCCAGGAAAGCATGGCATGTCCATCCTGTCGCTTCAACTTATCCTTGATCAATTGCTGCACCCTCAAAAAATAAGCATATCTCCAGATGTGCATGTCCCATTTTGAAAAGCATACGGCTAAAGAAACACTAAAGTTCCTTCAACTTTGAGATGCCATGATTCAGTAATTTTTAGATTTGTCTTTTATAGCTATTTATTTTAATATTGTCAGTCATTTAAGTATTTTGTCTTTTCTTTTCTTTTTTTTTTTGAGGCGGAATCTCACTCTGTCACCCAGGGTGGAGTGCTGTGGCACAATCTCGGCTTTCTGCAACCTCTGCCTCCCGGGTTCAAAGAATTCTGCTGCCTCATCCTCCCGAGTAGTTGTGACTACAGGCATGCACCACTGCGCCCGGCTAAGTTTTGTGTTTTCAGTAGAGACAAGGTTTCACCATGTTGGTCAGGCTGGTCTCAAACTCCTGACCTCAGGTAATCTGCCTGCCTCAGTCTCCCAAAGTGCTGGAATTATAGGCGTGAGCCATTGCGACTGCCTTTAAGTATCATGTCTACTTTTAAAGCTTTTAACAACATTATAAACTGCTTGAAGACCTATAATGCACACCAGTATTCACCTTCGATGTTCCCCTTATGCTCTCTCATAATAGGCATTTAATAAATATTAATCAGATGAATGAATTTCACTTTCAAAGGTAATCTTTATACATTTCTCATAAAATCACTTTTTTAACTTGACCCCAAAGGGGTAGAACATCAAAACAAACAGAATATTTGTTTCTCTTCAGGAACTTCATTTTCAAATGCTGAATATCTAAAACGGATTGATATATGTTAGAGAGAATCTTTTTTTACAGTCTATATACTGACAAGATTTTCAAAACAGAAAGAGACATTATACAGGAATGTAGACTGTATTTTGTGTTGTGTTTATTAGGTTTTGCCAGCACCATAGCAAATACACTTTATAAAATAGAGTAAACAAATATCTACAGATAATTCTGCCAACAGAGCCTCTTTTGATAAAACAGGGAGCTCCAAAGAAGTACAGGTCCATGTTTCAACTAGATTTAGATTTGATACTTGCTAGGTCAATTGTCTACATTTTTGGGTGGAAGACAAAGTCTTTCTTGCATAAGCCATTTATTGAGTTTGCCTGATATATACCAATTCTAAATGATACAGTTATGTGGAGGTGGCGGGGGGATCTTTCTCTGTAGCTCTGATGAAGATTTCTAAATTGATATGGTCAGATAGATTAAGGTCTGTGGGGTTGATTTTACCAGCTTGAGAGTATTGCATGGGCTTTGGAATAAGGCTGACGCATTCAAATCTCAGTCCCAGCTTTTCTGCTTTCTAGCTGTTGGCTGAACTTTTTAGATGATTTTTTGTATAGAGAATGGGATCATTCCCTAGTCAGAGGCTGAGCAGGAAGAAAGAGGGCCCTTGTGAGGGAAACTATTGGGCTTTAAAAAACAATTTCAGTTTCAGTAAGGATGTGAGTGTGTGTGTGTGTGTGTGTGTGTGTGTGTGTGTGTGTGTTTAAAAGAGCTGCCATTAAGAAATATGTGAAAGGCCGGGTGCGGTGGCTCACGCCTTGTCATCCCAGCACTTTGAGAGGTCGAGGTGGGCAGATCACCTGAGGTCAGGAGTTTGATACCAGGCTGGCCAACATGGTGAAACCCCATCTCTACTGAAAATACAAAAAAATTGGCCGGGCGTGGTGGCTCGTGCCTGTAATCCCGGCACTTTGGGAGGCTGAGGCGGGCGGATCACTTGAGGTCAGAAGTTGGAGACCAGTCTGACTAACATGGTGAAACCCCATCTCTACTAAAAATACAAAAATTAACCCGGCATAGTGGCAGGCGCCTGTAATCCCAGCTACTCAGGAGGCTGAGGCAGGAGAATCGCTTGAACCCAGGAGGCGGAGTTTGCAGTGAGCTGAGATCCCACCATCGCACTCCAGCTTGGGCGACAGACTGAGGCTCCGTCTCAAAAAAAAAAAAAAAAAAAGATTAACCAAGTGTGGTGGTGGACACATGTAATCCCAGCTACTTGGGAGACTGAGGCAGGAGAATGACTTGAACCTAGGAGGCAGAGGTTGCAGTGAGCTGAGGTTGCACCACTGCACTCCAGCCTGGGTGACAGAGCAAGACTCAGTTTCAGAAAGAAAGAAAGAAAGAAAGAAGGAAAGAAGGAAAGAAGGAAAGAAAGAGGAAGGAAGAAAGGAAGGAAAGAAGGAAGGAAGGAAGGAAGGAAGGAAGGAAGGAAGGAAGGAAAGAAGAAAGGAAGGAAGGAAGGAAGAAATATGTGATAGATACAAAAATCCTCAATAAAATAGTAGCAAACCAAATTCAACAACACATCAAAAAGATTCTACACCATGACCAAGTGGGATTTATCCTTTGGAGTGATTTAACACATACAAATCAATCAATGTGCTATGTCATATTAAAAACCACATGATCATGTCAAGAGATGTAGAAACATTTGACAAACTTCAACACTCATTCATGGTAGAAAAAATTCATCAAAATAGGTATAGAAGGAAATTCCTCAGCACAATAACGCTATTTATGAAAAGCACACAGCTAACATCAAAATTAATGGAAAAGCTGAAAACTTTTCCTCTAAGATCTGGGACAAGGCAAGGATGCCCACTGTTGCCACTTCTTTTCAACATAATGCTGGAAGTTCTAGCAAGAACAATCACACAAGAAAAATAAGAGGCATCCAAATTTGAGAGGATGAAGTAAAATTATTTCTCTTTGTAAATGACATAATTCTGTATGTAGGAAACTAAAGAGTCCACACACAAAAAAAGATTAGAACTAATAAATTCAGTAAACTTGCAGGATTAAAAAACCCACATACAAAAATTAGTTGCATTTATTTACGAGAACGAAGATCTACCCAAAAAGGAAATCAAGAAAATAATTTCATTTATGACAGCATCAAAAATAATACAATAGTTAGGAATAAACTTAACCAAGGAGGTGACAGATACATACACTGAAACTTTTAAAACATTGATGAAAGAAATTGAAGATAACGACAAATAAGTGGAAAGATATCCTGTGTTCATGGATTAGAAGAGTTAATATTGTTAAGATGTCTATACTGGCCTGGCACAGTGGCTCACACCTATAATTCCAACACTTTGGGAGGCCGAGGCAGACGGATCACATGAACCCAGGAGTTTGAGACCAGCCTGAGCAGCATGGCAAAACCCCATCTCCACAAAAAGTACAAAAATTAGCTAGGCATGGTGGCACATACCTGTAGTCCCAGCTACTCAGGAGGCTGAGGTGGGAGGATTACCTGAGCCCAGGAAATCGAGGCTGTAGTGAGCCATGATCATGCCACTGCACTCCAGCCTGCACTCCACTCCTTCAAAAAAAAAAAGTTTATACTAAAGGGACATAGAGATTAAATGATTAAACACAATTCCTATCAAAATTCCATTTTTCAAAGAAATAAACAATTCTAAAATTTGTATGGAACAAAAGACCCTGAATACACAAATCAATCTTGAGAAAGAAGAACAAAGTTACAGGCAGCATACTTTCTGATTTCAAATTATATCACAAAACTATGGTAGTCAAACTGTATGGTACTGGCATAAAAACAGACACGTAGACTAATGTAAGAGAATAGAAAGACCCCTAATAAACTCCGGCATACAAAGTCAACTAATTTTCTTTGTGTGTGTGCATGTGTGTGTGCGTGTGTGCGTGTTTGAGACAGAGTCTCTGTTGCCTGTCCTGGAGTGCAGTGGCATGATCTCAGCTCACTGTAACCCGTACCTCCCAGGTTCAAGCGATTCTCCTGCCTCAGCCTCACAAGTAGCTGGGATTACAGGTGTGAGCCACCATGCCTGATTAATTTTTGTGCTTTTAGTACAGATGGGGTTTCACCATGTTGGCCAAGCTGGTCTTGAACTCCTGACCTCAAGTGATCCACCCACCTTGGCCTCCCAAAGTGCTGGAAATACAGGTGTAAGTCACCACACCCAGCAGGTCAACTAATTTTCAACAGGGGCACCAAGAATACACAGTAGGGAAAGGATAGTCTCTTCAATAAATTGCGTTAGAAAACTGATATCCACGTGCAAAAGAATGAAATTGGTCCCTTATCTTACACCATACACCAAAATCAACTAAAATGAATTAAGGACTTAAATAAGGCCTGAAACCAAAAAACTACTGGAAGAAAATGGGGGTGGGAATGGGCAGCTTCTTGACATTGGCCTTGGCAATGATGTTTCTGGCTATGACACCGAAAGAACAGGCAACAAAAGCAAAAATAAAAAGCAGGACTAAATCAAACTGAAAAGCTTCTGCACAGCAAAGAAAACAGTCATCAAAATGAAAAGCCAACCTATAGGTTAGAAGAAAATGGTTGCTAATCATATATTTGATGAAAGGGTTAATGTCTGGCCAGGTGCAGTGGCTAATGCATATAATTCCAGCACTTTGGGAAGCTGAGGCAGGAGGATCACTTGAGCCAAGGAGTTTAAGGCCAGTCTGGGCAACAAAGTGAGGCCTCTATCTCTACAAAAAAAGTATAAAAATCATCTGGGCATGGTGGCTTACGTCTGTAGTCACAGCTACTCAGGAGGCTGAGGCAGGAGGATTGCTTGAGCCTGGGAGGTCAAGGCTGCAGTGAGCTGTGATTGCATCACTGGACTCTAGCCTGGGTGACAGAGCGAGACACTGTTTCAAAAAGGAAAAAAAACCTGGCCGGGCGCGGTGGCTCAAGCCTGTAATCCCAGCACTTTGGGAGGCCGAGACGGGCGGATCACGAGGTCAGGAGATCGAGACCATCCTGGCTAACACGGTGAAACCCCGTCTCTACTAAAAAATACAAAAAACTAGCCGGGCGAGGTGGCGGGCGCCTGTAGTCCCAGCTACTCGGGAGGCTGAGGCAGGAGAATGGCGTAGACCCGGGAGGCGGAGCTTGCAGTGAGCTGAGATTGCACCACTGCACTCCAGCCTGGGCGACAGAGCGAGACTCCGTCTCCAAAAAAAAAGGTGAACAGGATTTAATATACAAAATATATAAGGAATTCATACAACTTAGTACCAAAACAAAAATGTCAACCTAAAATAATCAAAAGGGTCAGAATCTAATTTAAATAAAGTTTATTCAAGGACAAAGTTTGAAGATAGTCCATTAAGAACACCAGCTCCAAGGAAATGGGGTCAGTGTTCCAAACTAGGGAAGTTAAAGTATCATTTATACAGGTAGAGACACAGGAGTTTATGCATAATTACAACATTTTTCATACAAGGTTGGTGCATAGTTATAACAATTTGATTGACTATAGGCAGTGTTTCTTTTTTGGAAGGGTACATATAGCATCTTTTGCAGAGGGTGTAATAGTCATATGTTTTCTGTCATCTGATCTAAGCAAAGCAAGATGACAAAGGAGAAGTTAATCTATAATAAGCGTCATTAATTAACAAGGCAAGAGGTTTTTGTCCTTGATGTCATTTAATTTTCTCTAGTTACTATATAGTACAAGAAAAATAAGGAAGTGGGTTAGTCTATAACTTGAGAAGCAGATGTTGCAACCATATGTGACTCAGAACACAGTTACATCTCTCTCAAGACTTACAGTATTTCTGGGGGTCCAACAGCTTTTTAAAATTGTTTTGAGATGGAGTTTCACTCTTGTCGCCCAGGCTGGAGTATAATGGCGTGATCTCGGCTTACTGCAATCTCCGCCTCCTGGGTTCAAGCAATTCTGCCTCAGCCTCTCGAGTAGCTAGGATTATAGGTACGCGCCACCATGCCCAGCTAATTTTTGTATGTTTAGTAGAGACGACGTTTCACCATGTTGGCCAGGCTGGTCTCGAACTCCTGACCTCAAGTGACCCGCCCACCTCAGCCTCCCAAAGTGCTGAGATTACAGGCGTGAGCCACCGCGCCTGGTCCACAAACAGCTTTTAAATCATATTTATTCTCACCTAAATAACCCAATTAAAAATGGACAAAAGACCTGAATAGACATTTGTCAAAAGAAGACATACAATTGTCCAAGTGTGTGAAAATGTAATCATGAGGGAAATACAAATCAAAATCACAATGAGATATCATCTCTGTGAAAGAATAAGAATAATATATATTTGGTCTCTGCCCCTGGTTCGTGGCCCGGAGTTCCTAAAGCCCTGAGAATTTCCTGAGTGATAAGAGCATCTGACACAGAGCTTTTGAACAGCTTGGGATTTCTGGATGACAGGAGTATATTTTGTTCTAATGAGATGACTCCCGATAAGCTCTAGAAGAGGTGCCAGTCCCCAGAAAGACCAAGTAATGACTAGAAGCTTAGAATTTTCAGCCCCACTCCCCGTTCTCCTGAGAGAAGAGAGGGGCTGGGAATAGAGTTCATAATTAATCGTGCCTACATGACCAAGGCTCCATGAAAATCCCTGAACTATGGAGTTCAAAGAGCTTCTGAGCTGGTAAATATATCTGTGTAGCGGGAGGATGGCACACCCCAAGTCTAGGGGAAGGAAGCTTCTGTGCTCAGACCCCTCCCGTTCTTACCCTCTGTACTTTCATCTGGCTGTTCATATGTATCTTTTTTTTTTTTTTTTGAGACAGAATCTCACTCTGTCACCCAGGCTGGAGTACAGTGGTGCAATCTCTGCTCACTGCAACCTCCACCTCCCGGGTTCAAGCAATTCTCCTGCCTCAGCCTCCCGAGTAGCTGGGATTACAGTCGCCTGCCATCATACCTGGCTTTTTTTTTTTTTTTTTTTTTTTTTTTTTAGTAGAGATGGGGTTTCATTATGTTGTCCAGGCTGATGTCAAACTCCGGACCCCGAACCGCCTGCCTTGGCCTCCCAAAGTGCTGGGATTACAGGCATGAGCCACTGTGCCTGGCCCCTATTATATACTTTTGGTTTCACATTTTACATTTTTATTTTTTCCTATCTCATAACCTCACACCTGTTAGAATGGCTGCTACCAGAAAGACAAAAGAAAACACGTGTTGGTGAGAATGTGGAGCAAAAGGAGCCTTTGTACACTGTTGGTGGGAATGTAAGTTGGCACAACTGTTATAGGGAACAGTATGGATGTTTCTCAAAAAAAAAAAAACTAAAAATAGAACTACTGTGCGATCCTCAAAACTTCTAATACAGAACTACCATATTGAGTAATCCTGCTTCTGGGTAAACACCCAAAGAAAATGAAATCAGTGCCTTGAAGAGATAGCTCCCATGTCCACTCCTGCACTATTCACAATAGCCAAGATACGGAGACAACGTAAGTGTCTGTTGACAGATGAATGGATCAAGAAAATGTGATATATATATATACACACATATATATATGTATATATCAGAATAAGAATATTATTCCGCTTTAAAAAAGGAGATCTTGCCATTTGCAACAACATTGATAAATCTGGAGGACATTCTGCTTGGTGAAATAAGTCAGACACAGAAAGAAAAATACTGCATAATCTCACTTACATGTGTAATCCTAGAAAGTTGAATACATAGAAGCAGAAAGTAAAATGGTGAGCCAGCCACAGTGGCTCACGCCTGTAATCTCAGCACTTTAGGAGGCAGAGGTCGGTGGATCACTTGAGGTCAGGAGTTTGAGACCAGCCTGGCCAACATGGTGAAACCCCTGTCTCTGCTAAAAATACAAAACTTAGCTGGGCGTGGTGGTGCATGCTTGAAATTCCAGCTAATTGGGAGGCTGAGGCAGGAGAATCGTTTGAACCTGGGAGGCAGAGGTTGCAGTGAGCCAAGATCTCGCAATTGCACTCTAGGCTGGGCAACAGAGACTCCGTCTCAAAAAAAAAAAAAAAAAAAAAAAAAAAAGAAAGAAAGTAAAATGGTGGTTACTAGGTATGGGGAGGTAGGGAAAATGGGAAGACATTGCTCAAATGGTACAAAGTTGCAGTTATACAGGATTAATAAGTCTAGCGATCTATTGCACAACATGATGACTGTAGTTAAAAAATACTATATTGGGCCAGGCCAGTGGTTCACACCTGTAATCATAGCACTTTGGCTGAGATGGGAGGATTGTTTGAGCCCAGGAGTTGAAGACCCAAATAAGCAACATAGTGAGACCCTCTCTGTACAAAAAAAAATTTTTTTTTAAATAGCCCAGGGTGGTGGTGTGCACCTGTGGTCTCAGCTACTCGGGAGGCTGAGGTGGGAGGACTGTTTGAGCCCAGGAGGTCAAGGCTGCAGTGAACCAAGATCATGCCACTGCACACCAGCCTGGGTAACAGAGTGAGGCTCTGTCTCAAAAAGAAAAAATTGTATACTGGAAATTTTCTAAGACAGTAGATTTCAGGTGCGGTAACCACACACACTTGCACATACAAGGTTATTATGTGAGGAGAGGGATAAGTTAATTAGCTTGACTGTAGTAATCCTTTCATTATGGATATCAAAACACCATGTTATGCACCTTAAATCTATGCCATTTTTATTTAAAACAATAAAACAACCCAATTGTGTGTACCTGTGTGTTATTCTCTTGACAAATGGGTGAAAATATGATAAAAGCCCAACTGACATCTGAGGATACAACTTAAAGGGATCAGATTTCAAACGCCTGCACCTTCCAGTGGACACTGCAGATGAATTTGGAGTCTCCATTCTGCTCCTTGATCAACTGTCCTATAGAACTGAGAGTGCCAAAGGCAACTACCGTCTACTATCTTGCTGGTGCCCTGAGGAATTTTTTCAGCAATAGTAATTTAGACAAGGCCAGGTGCAGTGGCTCACACCTGTAATCCCAGCACTTTGGAAGACTGAGGTGGGCAGATCACTTGAGCCCAGGAGTTCAAGACCAGCCCGATCAACATGGAAAGGCCCTATCTCTAAAGAAAAATACAAAAATGAGCTGAGTGTGGTGGCACATGCCTGTAGTCTCAGCTCCTCGGGAGGCTGAGGCAGAAGTGTCACTTGAGCCCAGGAGGTCAAGGCCTGCAGTAAGCCATGTTCACGCCACTGTATTCCAGCCTGGGTGACACAGAGAGACTCTGCCTCAAAATAGTAATGATTATAATTATATAATTATTGGAAATAATTATAACTAATTATTATTTCGAATCTCATGGCTAATTAAAAAATAATTTAAACAGATTATTTTACTTGTCTTTAGTTTACTGAGGAGTGTATTTTAAGTGATAAGTACTAAAGAGAAAAATAATTTAGGGGATGGGGACAAGGGAGTGTCAGAATGGTGAGATTTGGTTGATATTTTAGATATGGTGACTAGGACAAATCTCAAATACCAGAGAGTATTTGAATAAGGACGTAAAATACATGACGGTGTAAGCCACAACCATACACAAAAAAATAACTTTTCAGCAGAGAGACCCTCAAGGGCAGAGGAAGGAGTGTGTGCTCTTTGTGTGAGCAAGGGAGAAAGTGGAGGCACATGCAGCCAGAGGGATGAAGCAGAGCAGATGGTAGCGGGGCTTGTGGGCCATCTCAGGCTGCTGGCCTGTATTGAGAGAATGGGAAGCCATGGAGGGTTATGACAGGGGAGTGACATGACCTTAAATGTTCCAGAATGAATACTCTAGTTGCTGTGTGGAGATCAGACTATAATCGAAGAAGGGGAAGGCAGAAAGGCCAGTTGGGAGGCAAAATGTACTAATCCAGTTTGCTTGGACCTGGAGGTGGTGGTGAGAAGTGATCAGTTTGTGAATATATTCTGGAAGCAGAGATAACAGGATTTGCTAATGGAGTGTGCATGGGATTTAAAAGAAAGAGGGGAGTTGAGAGACACTCTGCCCAGGTTTTGCCAAGCAATTGGAAGGATACTGCTGTTTATTGAGATGGGAAAGATGGCAAGAAGTGCAGGTAAGGCAGAGAAGAGGGGTTCTGTTTTAGACAGGCTGGAGGTGCTCAGCCATCCAAATGGAGATTCTGAGAGGAAAGCTGGACACCCTTGTCTTGAGTTGAAGGAAGCGGTCTGATAGATTTGGCTGTGTCACCACCAAAATCTCATCTTGAATTGTAGTTCCCACAATTCCCACTTGTCATGGGAGGGACCCAGTAGGAGGCAGACAAATCACGGGGGTGGGTCTTTCCCATGTTGTTCTTGTGATAGTGAACACGGCTCACAAGAGCTGATGGTTTTATAAAGGGAGTTCCCCTGCATGAGCTCTCTCTTGCTTGCCACCATGTAAGATGTCCCCTGCTTTTCTGCCATGATTGTGAGGCCTCCCCAGCCATGTGGAACTGTGAGTCAATTAAACCTCTTTCCTTTATACATTCCCCAGTCTCAGGCATGTCTTTATCAGCAGTGTGGGAACAGACAAATACATGGTCCAAGCTAGCGCTATTGATTTGAAAATCATCAAGGTATAGATGGTATCAAAGCCTTGAGGCAGAGATCCTAGCTGCATTGCTTACCATTGCATCCCTAGCACTTGGCATAGTTTCCATCACACAGTAGCCATTAAGTATCTACTCAGTGAATAAATAGAATGCATATGGGCTACAGTAGGAGAGAGAAAGAAAATCTTTAATAGACCAAGTTCTATGCGAGCACAAAATTAAAGTCTTTTATTTGAAGATCTTAGCCTGTTTTCCAAATTCAATGTAGTCAATTAGACACTGATTCTGTCTGGTGAAATAAGCATTTTTGTATTTTGGGGGACTGCTGCTGCTTCCGACTCCAAATTAAGGATTTTTTTTTTTTTTTCTAAAAAAGATGGCTCATGCAAAAATCATTCTTTGGTGTAAATATCTAGTCTTCAAGCAATTCTTGTAATGCAATCAGAAAGAAAAAAATCCATGGTTTGGGAGGGAAAATTTTTGTGTTCTAAATTCTGTATAACTGAGTTCATTTGCTTAACTGCAAAGCAGGAACTGTTAGTGGCTGTCTCTACTGAGTTCAGAGATAGTGTGAGACTATGGGGGAATAGAGGCTTTTTAAGTGCTCTTTAACACGACAACACAAGAAGCTATTTAAATGCTCTTTAAGGTATTTACATAAATATTACTATTATCATTGTGCTTTTATTTTGTGTTATCATGATTACAATTTAAGTGTCTGCTGCTACTGCCTCTTGATCTTTGCTAGCTATGGAGCATGGACTGGACTTTCAGAGCAGCAGCCCTAAAGGAACCTAAACATTAAGCAGAGCTGCCCTCAATCGTTTAACCTGTGTGACTCTGCCTATGACAGCCCCACCCACCCATCTTCACTGAATCCAAATTAGGAGCAAGGCCGTTGGGGTACCTGGTGGGGGTGATGCTGTCAGGGGAGGAGCCCAAAAGGGCAAGCTCAAATTTGAATGTGAAGGGCCAATGCACTGTCAGACTGAGGCAGAGAACCATCATTAATTGAAGAAAGATTTTTCTGGCCTGAGACTTTCAGGGAGCCAAGAAAGACACTCTGGACACGGCTATGGACAGGTAAAGAGGCAGTCTCCTCATGGGTGATTGCACTGGCCTTCCTCTCAGAGCAAATCTGAGTAATGAGACTGGTAGCTATCCCTTTCTCTCATATAACTGTCTGACTGATAAGATCAGCTTGATCAATATGCATATATATATTTTTGATCTGTCTCCTTTTGTTCTATTCAGATCTTATATGCTGTCAGCCAATTCTTTCTGTTTCAGACTTCTCTCGATTTCTCTCTTTTTCATGTGGCAGAAGAAGTAGTGTGTACAATGTACTGATTCGTCCTGAGATTTGTACCATGGTTGAAACTAATTTATGGTAATAATATGAACATAGCAAATCTTTAGAGACTCAAATCATGAAAAGGTAATAGCAGTACTGTACTAAAAATGGTAGTGTCAATTTTCATAATAATTTTGTACATATTCAACAATAAAACAACTTGAAGACACACTTTCCTAGGGAGATGTTACTGAAATAATTTAGCTATAGTAAGACAATTTGTAATTTTAGAAATGCCAAACATTTTAAATTAATTGCTTGAAAGTCACTTTGATTATGTCCATTACAAGGAGAAAAATTCATTCAAGCAAGTTATTTAATGTTAAAGGACTAATTGTTAGGCAGTTAATGGCACTTTTACTATTAACTAATCTTTCCATTTGCTCAGACATAGCTTAACTTACCTCTCAGGTGTGAATTTGGTTAAGGTCCTCACAATGTTTTTATTTGCAGTTTTTGATCAGTTAATATCATAGAACTTACTCTATTCCTACCTTTATGATTACTATGAATGTATGAGAATAATGCCTAATCCTTATACTTTACCTCAATTTAATTCCTTTATAAAGAACATGCATTACATAATTAAGATTTTTTAAAAATATATTTTTTTGTAGAGACGGGGTCTTAGACCAGCCCAGGCTGGTCTCTAAGTCCTGGCCTCAAGCAATCCTCCTGCCTGGGCCTCCTAAAGTGTTGGAATTACAGACATGAGCCATCACATTCAATATACAGAATAAAGATTTTTAATGGAGGACTTAATATCCTTCAGAAAATTTTCTTGAGGGCAAACAATATCAAATGTCTCCTCAGTTTACACTGAGATTTTGAAAACAAGTCTGAGGTATAGGTCCTTGTGAAGGGTCCATTGGAAATACTTGTTCGAAGTAAAATGCAAAGCAAAGGTAAACTCAGCAGTTGAAATTCAGAGAAAGACAGAAAAGGAGACAAGATGAAATTCAATAGGACAAAAGAGCGATTAATATCATCATTAAAGAGGAGAGTATCTGTGGCGCTCATCGGTGATGGCAAAATGACTTGGTCAGGCTTATTTTTAACCCGCTTGTTTCTGGTTTGCACGGCTGGGGATGCAGCTAGGGTTCTGCTTCAGGGAGCACAGCTGTCCAGGCAGCTGTCAGCCTGCAGGCTTGAAACACTCCTTCGGCAAAGTGCTTCCTACCCCGGAGAGAAATGACCAGAACAGGGAGCTGGAAACAGGCCCCTAACCAGAGAAGGGAAGTAATGGATCAACAAAGTTAACTAGCAGGTTAGGATCATGCAATTCATTTCGCTCTGACTGGTAACATGTGACAGAAACAGTGCAGGCCTATGGCATTTTCATGTAGAGTAGGACCCAAAAATCCACCCGAAGTCCTTTATCTGTGCCACATCCTTCTTATCTAGACTTCCAGGACACTTTTTCTTCCTTATGATAAGGCTCTCTCTCTATCTCTCTACACACACACACATCCCACCAACCAAGGTGCATGTAAAAAGAGGTGGTTTCCTTTGCCTTTCTCATCTATACAGCTCAGGAGGGTAAGTTAAATAGAAAAGAGATCTATTGGTAAGAGATGATGCTTAATTAACCCTGGGCCTCAAAGGGAGAATTGCTTTTCTTTTTCTTCTGTACTTATTAAGCACCTATTATGTGTTGAGCTTATATATATAAAAGGTTATTATATGCTAATATAGTAATAGTAATGGTGGTTGGTACTATGGTAATTACCATAATAATTATTATCCTTTTAAAATAAAGCTAATTATTATTGTATCTTTTTTAGTATTCATTTTATGTTTCTTATGCTTTTTATTTTTTTAAAGACAATCTCACCCTATTACCCAGGCTGGAGTGCAGTGGTGCAATCATAGCTTATCTGCAGTCTTGAACTCCTGGGCTCAAGCAATCCTCCTGCCTTGGCCTCCCAAAGTGTTGGGATACAGTCATGAGCCACTGCATCTGGCCTAGTATCCATTTAGATCAAAATATGCATTTTTAATTTTAAAATAATATGGCTAATTTTTACCTTACATAATGTGTATACTGGTAATAAAGCCAGTTTGCTGCCTAAGGTTTAAAGTGCTTTCCAATAAGCTTCATGTATGTGGGGGGAGACATTTAAATTGAAACAGATGGCCGGGTGTAGTGGCTCACCCCTATAATCCCAGCACTTTGGGAGGCTGAGGTGGGTGGATCGCTTGAGCCCAGGCAGCCTGAGCAACATGGCAAAACCTTGTTTCTATAAAAAAATACAAAAATTAGCTGGACATGGTGGCATGTGCGTGTGGTCCCAGCTACTAGGGGGCCGAGGCAGGAGAATCTGGAACCCAGGAGGTCAAGGCTGCACTGAGCAATGCTTGCGCCACTACACTCCAGCCTGGGTGACAGGACTAGAACTTGCCTCAAAAAAATAATAAGAAAAATGAAAAATAAATGGAAACAACTACAAAGAACTGTTGTCCTAGATGATCTCCTTAGTTAGGCTGATGTTTTGGTATTTAACTTTTAACGTCAGGGTCTATCACTGGCACTACATTACTAAAATATCAATTCTCAATGTATATCCACACAAAGACTGGTACATGAATGTTCACAGTACCTTTATTCACAAAACCCTGAAGTAGAGACTATCCAAATATCCACCACCAAGCGAACAAATAAACAACATGTGCTATATCCATGCAATAGAATACCACCCTGCAGGACAAAGGAAGAAGGTACTTTGGGATGAATCCCAAAGTCATGACGCTAAATGAAAGAAGTCAGACACGAAGGAGGAGATAATGTATGCTATACGAAATTCTAGAAAATGAAAGTAACTTATAGTTACAGAAAGCAAATCAGGGCAGGCATAGTGGCTCACACTTATAATCCCAGCACTTTGAGAGTCCAAATGGGAGGATTGCTAGAACTCAGGAGTTTAAGACCAGCCTGGGCAACACAGTGAAACTCCATTCTCCATAAAAAGAGGAAAAAAAGAAAGCAAATCAGTGGTTGCCCTGTGGGGAGGGGAAGGTTTGCAAAGGGGGAGGAAGAAGCTCTGGTGGGGTGAGGGTGGTGATTCGGCTTCTGTATCCTGACTGTGGTAGCAGTTTGGGGTGTTTACACCCAAAAATATTCGTAGAATTATGCATCTTAAATGGTTGAAGTTTACTGTATGTAAATTATACCTCAATGTAAGAAAAAATAATGAGTAAGAAAAGTTTCAATTCTCTTGCCAGCAAACGTTATTCAAATTCCTGAGCCCTTTACTTCGCAAATTCTCTGCACTTCTGCCCCGTACCATTAGGTGACAGCACTAGCTCCACAAATTGGATAAATGCATTTCTGGAAAAGACTAGGGACAAAATCCAGGCACCACTGTGCTTTCATATCAGCCATGCTGTACAGCTTGTGTTGCTGTTTGCAGCTGCAATGGGGACTCTTGATTTCTTTAAAGAAACTTGGGTTACCAGAGTATTTCCACAAATGCTATTCAAGTTAGTGCTTATGATATGCAAGACACTGTGCTAGGAGCCAGAAACCAAAGAGGAGGAGAAATCAGTCATTATGTGGGAATAGCATAGCAAGATATTTGGATTATTTTGCCTAGTTAAAAAAGCAGCAGAGTACAAAATCACACATGCAATCAGTATAATCCAAATTATGTAAATATGTGCCTGTAGAAAGACTAGAGGAATAAACACAAGAATCTTCACAGTCATTGTCATTAGACACTATGTCTAATTATCATTATTAGACACTGATATTCGAGATTTTAAAAATCTTTAATATTTTAAAATTTAGAGTTCTTCTATTTTTCCATAGTATTCAAGTTTGACAATGATCAAATATTACTCTTTCTTTCTTTTTTTTTCTTGAGGTGGAGTTTTGGTCTTGTTGCCCACGCTGGAGTGGAATGGCGTGACCGTAGCTAACTGCAACCTCCGCCTCCTGGGTTCAAGCAATTCTGTCGCCTCAGCCTCCTGGGTAGCTGGGATTACAGGCGCTTACCACCACACTTGGCTAATGCTTGTATTTTTAGTAGAAATGGGGTTTCACCATGTTGGCCAGGCTGGTCTCAAACTCCTGACTTCAGGTGATCCACCTGCCTCGGCCTCCCAAAGTGCTGGGATTACAGGTGTGAGCCACCATGCCCAGCCAAGTGTTGCTCTTATACATTAAAAAACAGGTGTGAGCCACGGTGCCCAGCCAGGTATTACTCTTATACATTAAAAAATAGGCCGGTGGAGTGGCTTATGCCTGTAATCCCAGCACTTTGGGAGGCCAAGGTGAGCAGATCACCTGAAGTCAGGAGTTCGAGGCCAGTCTGGCCAAGATGGTGAAACACCGTCTCTACCAAAAATACAAACATTACCTGGGCACAGGGGTGGGTGCCTGTAATCCCAGCTACACAGGAGGCTGAGGTGGGAGGATCTGCTGACCCTGGGAGATTTGCCTGAGCCTGGGAGGTTGAGGCTACAATAAGCCAACATCATGCCAGTGTACTTCAGCCTGGGCAACAAAGTGAGACCTTATCTCAAAAAAAAAAAAAAAAATTAAAAAAAGAAATTTAGATTGAGGTCCAACTGTAAAAAGTGGCCTAAACACCACATTAAAGAGTTTGGAGTTTATTCTGCGGGCAGAAGAGAACCATCGGGATTCTTCAGCATGGAAATGGCATGGTGCACCCGGGTTTTTGTGAGATCATGGTGGTGACACTGTGAGAATGTTATTTTGGAGGGACTGGAGGCAGAGAGACCAGTTAAAAGGCCAGCACAACAGATAAGGAGGAAGAAAATGGGGGCTTGGACCGAAGCAGAGAACCGCAGACAGAGAAGGTACCAATTCAAGATATATTGGGGGGTTTGAATCAGCACATTTAGATGATGAATTAAATATGAGGACCGAGGAAGAAGAAATGAGTCAAGGATGCTAACCTGCTTACCTGAGGTGGCAAAGGAGAGGCAGTTTAGGACAGGGGGCAGTTGAGGAATATCGTTTTGATCATTTTGAGTTTGAGGTACAAGTTGGACACTTAGGTAAAGACTGGAGGGGAAATCTGAAAATATAATTATGGGACTGAGGAACAAGTTTTTTATTTTTTGTTTTGTTTTCTTGTTGAAGAACAAATTTAATTGTAATTCCAAGTCATCAGCATCTAGGAGACAGTGGCAGGAGGTGACCGTCTTGTGGGTAAGGGTTTGGGGTCCTTGATGAGTATCTCTCAATTGGCCTTAAATATAAGCAGGAAAAGGAGTTTATGATGGATTCCAGGCTCAACAGGGCTCAGTAGGGCTCAGGCATCCAGCAGAGGAAGCCAGAGCATCTTCTTTGGTTTAGCCCAAGTAACGACTTCTTTAAAAAGCTGAAGGAAAATCTAGAGTGATCAGATAATAAACTGTACTCTTGCATTTTCTCTCCCTCCTCTCACCCACAGCCTCTTGATGAACCGGAGGAAGTTTCTTTACCACTTCAAAAATGTCCGCTGGGCTAAGGGTCGGCATGAGACCTACCTGTGCTATGTAGTGAAGAGGCGGGACAGTGCTACTTCCTTTTCACTGGACTTTGGTCATCTTCGCAATAAGGTATCAATTAAAGTCTGCTTTGCAAGCAGTCTAATGGTCAACTGTAAGTGCTTTTAGAGCCACCTGCTGATGGTATTACTTCCATCCTTTTTTGGCACTCGTGTCTCTATTACATTCCTCAAATCCTTTTTTTCTTTCTTTTTCCATGTCCATGCACCCATATTAGACGTGGCCCAAAATATGTGATTTAATTCCTCCCCAGTAATGCTGGGCACCCTAATGCCACACTTTCCTTCAATGCCAAGAACAACTGCTCCCAAAATTTTTACCCGCCTTCCTCAGCCTCTGAATTGCCTTTGAGATTAATTAAGCTAAAATCATTTTTATTTGGGAGAATATTATCAGCTTGTTCAAGCAAAAATTTTAAATGTGAAAAACAAATTGTGTCTTAAGCATTTTTGAAGATTAAGGAAGAAGAATTTGGGAAAAAATTAACAGTGGCTCAATTCTGTTTTCCAAATGATTTCTTTTCCCTCCTGTTCACATGGATCATAGACCAGTGAATACATTCAATATGGTGATCCCCAGAAAACTCAGAGAAGCCTCAGCTGATTGATGAATTAAACTGATCTTTCAGCTACCCGAGAGAATTACATTTCCAAGAGACTTCTTCACCAAAATCCAGACGGGTTTACATAAACTTCTGCCCGTGGGTATCTCCTTTATCCTAACATGCTGTGACCTCTGGACTTGGCGGAATCTCAGGGAAGCATCCATGGGGTGGAAGGTCATCATATGGTTCATTGTTTGATGGTTATATTACCATGCAATTTTCTTTGCCTACATTTGTATTAGGTACATGCCAGTCTCCTTCCTATCTGGTGACATGACACATTCTATTTCAGAAGGCTTTGGTTTTACCAAGCACTTTCATTTACCTTTCGTGGCAGTGCCTAGTACTTCTCTTACAACACCCATCTGTCTGCTTTACCAAAATCTATTTCCGCTTTTCAGATCCTCATAAACTGTCCTACCTCTACCTAGTGGTCCAGGTATATTTCCACAATGTTACATCAATAGGCACTTGCAGCCATTTTCCTTCTCAAAAGGTGCAAAAAGCAACTTCATAAACACAAATTAAATCTTCGGTGAGGCAGTGTGACACTGCTTCCTCCAAACTCAGCGCACTTCATCTTCCTCATTCCGCAAAAACCCATAGCCTTCCTTCACTCTGCAGGACTAGTGCAGCCAAGGGTTCAGCTCTACCTACTGGTGTGCTCTTCCGAGCAAGTTGCTTAGCCTCTCTGTAACACAAGGACGGTAGCTCCTAGCATCCCCAAAGATCATTGTAGGAGACAATGACTAAGGCTACCAGAGCCGCAAGAAAAGTCAGTGAATGTTAGCGGGGTCTTCTCTGTCTCCCCAGTCCGGCTGTCACGTGGAATTGCTCTTCCTCCGCTACATCTCGGACTGGGACCTAGACCCTGGCAGGTGCTACCGCGTCACCTGGTTCACCTCCTGGAGCCCCTGCTACGACTGTGCCCGACATGTGGCTGACTTTCTGCGAGGGAACCCCAACCTCAGTCTGAGGATCTTCACCGCGCGCCTCTACTTCTGCGAGGACCGCAAGGCTGAGCCTGAGGGGCTGAGACGGTTGCACCGCGCCGGGGTGCAAATAGCCATCATGACCTTCAAAGGTGCGAAAGGGCCTTCCGCGCAGGCGCAGTGCAGCAGCCCTCATTCGGGATTGCGATGCAGAACGAATGAGTCAGTGGGGAAGCACCAGGGGAAGAAGCGGGCGGGGATTCTGGTTCACCTTTGGAGCCGAAATTAAAGGTTACAAGTAGAGAAAAGAGTAAATGGCTCAGAGCCAAGGCCCTGAGGAAATAAGAAAATGGGGCCAGGTTGCTTTCTTTTCCCTCGATTTGGAACCTGAACTGTCTTCTACCACCACATCCCCGCCTTTTTTTCTTTCTTTCTTTCTTTTTTTTTTTAAAGATTATTTTTACTGCTGGAATACTTTTGTAGAAAATCGTGAAAGAACTTTCAAAGCCTGGGAAGGGTTGCATGAAAATTCAGTTCGTCTCTCCAGACAGCTTCGGCGCATCCTTTTGGTAAGGGGCTTCCTTGCTTTTTAAATTTCCTTTCTTTCTCTGTAGTCTTTTTTGGAGCTTCGTATATTTCTTATATTTTCTTATTGTTTAATCACTCTCAGTTTTCATCTGATGAAAACTTTATTGCTTCTCCACATCAGCTTTTTCTTCTGCTCTTTCACCATTCAGAGCCCTCTGCTAAGGTTCCTTTTCCTTCCCTTTTCTTTCTTTTGTTGTTTCACATTTTTAAATTTCCGTCTATCCCCAGGGTTGTGTTTCCTTCCTGGTCAGAATTCTTTTCTCCTTTTTTTAAAGAAAAACAAAAACACAAAACAAAACAAAAAATCCCCAAAAACTCTTTCCCAATTTACTTTCTTCCAAAATGTTAGAAAGCCATCCATTCAGTTTAGAAGCCTCTCCGGCCCCACTAACCTCCAACTGAGTTTTGAAGCCATTCACTCAATTTGCCCCTCTCTTTCTCTACAGCCCCTGTATGAGGTTGATGACTTACGAGACGCATTTCGTACCTTGGGACTTTGATAGCAACTTCCAGGAATGTCACACACGATGAAATATTTCTGCTGAAGACAGTGGATAAAAAACAATCCTTCAAGTCTTCTCTGTTTTTCTTCTTCAACTCTCATTTTCTTAGAGTTTAGAGAAAAAATATTTATATACGACTCTTTAAAAAGATCTATGTCTTGAAAATAGAGAAGGAACACAGGCCTGACCAGCGACATGCTGCAATTGGTGCAGTTTTGAATGCAACATTGTCCCCTACTGGGAATAACAGAATGGCAGGACCTGGGAGCATCCTAAAGTGTCAACGCTTTTCTATGACTTTTAGGTGGGATGAGAGCAGAAGGTAGATCCTAGAAAGCATGGTGAGAAGATCAAAAGTTTTTATATCAACATCCTTTATTATTTGACTCATTTGAGTTAACAATGGTGTTAGTGATAGATTTTTCTATTCTTTTCCCTTGATGTTTACTTTCAAGTAACACAAACTCCTCCATCAGGCCATGATCTATAGAACCTCCTAATGAGAGTATCTGGGTGATTGTGATCCCAAACCATCTCTCCAAAGCATTAATATCCAATCATGTGCTGTATGTTTTAATCAGCAGAAGCATGTTTTTATGTTTGTATAAAAGAAGACTGTTATGGGTGGGGATGGAGGTATAGACCATGCATGGTCACCTTCAAGCTATTTTAATAAAGGATCTTAAAATAGGCAGGAGAACTGTGAACAAGACACCCTAATAATGGGTTGATGACTGATGTAGCAAATCTTCTGGAAACACAAACTCTTTTAAGGAAGTCCCTAATTTAGAAATACCCACAAACTTCATATATCATTATTAGCAAACAATTGGAAGGAAGTCCCTTGAATGTTGAGAAGAGGAAAATCTATTGGCTCTCCTGGGTCTCTTAATCTCAGAAATGCCAATCAGGTCAAGGTCTGCTACTTTTTGTATGTGTGTGATGCTTCTCCCAAAGGTATATTAACTATATAAGAGAGTTGTGACAAAACAGAATGATAAAGCTGCCAACAATAAAACACACGCTTATAGTTCTAGCTGCTTGGGAGATTGAGGAGGGAGGATGACTTGAAGACAGGTGTTCAAGGCCAGCCTGGGCAACATAGCAAGACCCTGTCTCTTCAAAAAAGAAAAAAAAAAAAAGAGAGAGAGAGAGAGAGAGGGCCGGGCGTGGTGGCTCATGCCTGTAATTCCAGCAGTTTGGGAGGCCGAGCTGGGCGGATCACCTGTGGTCAGGAGTTTGAGACCAGCCTGGCCAACATGGCAAAACCCCGTCTCTACTAAAACTACAAAAATTAGCCAGGCATGGTAGCAGGTGCCTGTAATCCCAGCTACTTGGGAGGCTGAGGCAGGAGAATCGCTTGAACCCAGGAGGTGGAGGTCACAGTGAGCTGAGATCGTGCCATTGCACTCCAGCCTGGGTGTTAAGAGCAAGACTCTGTATTAAAAAAAAAGAAAGAAAGGGGAAAAAAAAAGAGAGAGAGAGAGAAAGAGAACAATATTTGGGAGAGAAGGATGGGAAAGCATTGCAAGGAAATTGTGCTTTATCCAACAAAATGTAAGGAGCCAATAAGGGATTCCCTATTTATCTCAATTTGGTGTCTATTTGTCCCTAACAACTGTCTTTGATAGTGAGAAAAATATTCAGAATAACTATATCCGTGTGCAGTTATTACCTAGCAACCCTTGCAGTGAAGATGAACAGATCCATAGGAAAACTTGTATACACAGCCGTCTTATTTTAATCTTATTGTACATAAGTTTGTAAAAAAGTTAAATATTAAAAATTGTTACTTCATGTATTCATTTATATTTTATATTATTTTGTGTCTAATGATATTTTTATTAACATGATTTCCTTTTCTGATATATTGAAATGGATTCCTAAAGCTTCATAAATTTATAACTGTAGGAATGATTCTAATAACAATGTATGTAATTGTAACATTGAAGTAATGGTGCTATGAAGCCATTTCTCTTGATTTTTAGTAAACTTTTATGACAGCAAATTTGCTTCTGGCTCACTTTCTATCAATTAAATAAATGATAAATAATTTTGGAAGTTTTGAAGATCAAATACCAAGTGTAATAATATAAAAGTGATTTATATTAAGTTAAAATAAAAAATCAGTATGATGGGATAAACTTGAGAGTCCAGAAGTTATCCCATACATCTGTAGCCAACTAATTTCTCACAAGGGTGTAAGCACCATTCATTAGAGCAAAAATGATCTTCTCAACAAATGGTGCTGAGCTAATTGGATATTACATGCAAAGGAATGAATTTGAGTCTCTACTACACACTGTATATAAAAATTAAAGACTCTAGGCCCGGCGCGGTGGCTCAAGCCTGTAATCCCAGCACTTTGGGAGGCCGAGACGGGCGGATCACGAGGTCGGGAGATCGAGACCATCCTGGCTAACACGGTGAAACCCCGTCTCTACTAAAAAAATACAAAAAACTAGCCGGGCGAGGTGGCGGGCGCCTGTAGTCCCAGCTACTCGGGAGGCTGAGCCAGGAGAATGGCATGAACCCGGGAGGCGGAGCTTGCAGTGAGCTGAGATCCAGCCACTGCACTCCAGCCTGGGCGACAGAGCGAGACTCCGTCTCAAAACAAAACAAAACAAAACAAAACCAAAAAAAAAAAAAAGACTCATCAAATACCTAAATATTAGAGCCTAAATTATAAACCCTTAGAGAGAAACATAGGTAAAAATTTGTATGACTTTAGATTAGGCAACAGTTCCTTAATTATGACACCAAAAGCACAAGTAACCAAAGACAAAAATAAATAAGTTGGACTTCATCAAAATTAAAAATCTTTGTGCATCAAAGGACACTTAGTAATAAAGTGAAAAGACAACCCACAGAAGTAGTAGAAAACACTTGCAAATCATATATCTGATAAGGGCTGTGATATTATGATATATGTTGGTTATTGTCCATAGTTCCTGGCTTATAACCCCCCCCAACCCTTATTACAGTCATGTTATAAGGTTGGATGGTTTAGACCTCAGAAGCAAAACTGTCTCTCTGACCACCTCCTGCCCTCCTGTCTCTGGCCCCTCATTCTTCCCTGAGGCCATCCATAAAAACTAGAATCTCTCTTCCACAAGGTAGTCAAAGAAACCAGCACCTCCTTTCCCCCAAACCAGTCATAAAACCTAAAAATACTACTCTAATTCCCCCTCTTTTCCATATAAACACTGGCTATAAAGAAATAATCTGACTGGGCATGATGGCTCATGCCTGTAATCCCAGCGTTATGGGAGGCCGAGGCGGGCGGGTGGCCTGAGCCTTGGAGTTCAAGACCAGCCTGGGCAACACAGTGAGACCCCCGTCTCTACAAAACGTAGCCGGGCATGGTAGCACACATCTGTAGTCCCAGCTACTCAGGAGGCTGTCTCAAAAACAAAAAACAAACAAACAAACAAACAAACTGACCTATCTTGTTGGACTGTAGATCATGAGACCTTCATTCCCGACAGGGTCCTGCCCATATCTTGGGTGAAGGAATGCTGCACAGAGAGGCCAAGAAGAATCTGGACAGACAGGCCTTGCTGGGTTTCCCCATTCTATTAGCATTAGCTCATACCTTTTTTTCTTTTTCTTTTTTGAGACAGAGTCTAGCTCTGTCACCCAGGCTGGCACGCAGTGGTGTGATCTCAGCTCACTGCAACCTCCGCCTTCTGGGCTCAAGCAATTCTACTGCCTCAGCCTCCCAAGTAGTTGGGACTACAGGCGCCTGCCACCATGCCTGGCTAATTTTTGTATTTTTAGTAGCGATGGGGTTTCACCATATTGGTCAGGCTGGTCTTGAACTCCTGACCTTGGGTGATTTGCCCGCCTTGGCCTCCCAAAGTGCTGGGATTACAGACGTGAGCCACTGTGGCCAGTCTTGATCATACCCTTTTTTCTAATCACAATTTTACGTGGTTGTCCATGCTTCAGTTATACCTATCCAATGAAGTCTCCATAAAGCCCAAGAGGACAGGGTTTAGGGAGCTTTCAGAGAGTTAAACACAAGAAGGTAAACAAAAACTCATCCATGCCTACAGTGCAGGTCTACAGAAAAATACAAAAACAAAAACAAAAAATTCCAAACTCATCTGTGTCCTGGGAGAGTGGTGTACCACATCTCGGCGGGTACAGAAGCTTCTGTGCTCAGGAACCTTCTAGACCTTGCCCTATGTATCTCTTCATCTGGCTGTTTATCTGTGTCATTATCCTTTGTAATAAACCAGTAAACATAAGTATTTCCCTGAGTTCTGTGGGCAGTCCTAATGAATTAATCAAACCCAACGAAGGTCATGGGAACCCCAACTTGAAGTAACCGGTCAGAAGTTCCAGAGGTCTGGACGTGTGACTGGTGGGAGCGTGGGGATAATCTTGTGGGACTGAACCCTCAACTGCGGGATCTGAAACTGTCCAGGTAGATAGTGTCTGAATTGAACTGGAGGATACCCGGTTTGTGTCTGCTGCAGAATAGATTGCTTGCATTGATTACAGAAGTCTCCTGTGTTGATTGTGGCTGTGGTATGAGAACAGAGGGAAAAACACTTTGTGTATTTTTTCTACTCAAGAGTCTAGTATCCAGAACATCTAAAGAACTCTTAGGTTGGACACGGTGGCTAATGTCTGTAATCCCAGCACTTTGGGAGGCTGAGGAGGGAGGATTGCTTGAGCCCAGGAGTCCAAGACTAGCCTGGGAAACATGGTGAGACCCAATCTCTACAAAAAATTTTAAAAAATTAGCTGGACGGGTGCTGTGAGCCTGTGGTCTCAGATACATGGAAGGCAGAGGCAGATGATCTCTAGAGCCCCGCAAGCCGAGGCTACAGTGAGCCATGTTCACACCACTGCACTCTATCCTGTGTGACAGAGCAATATTCTGCCTCAAAAAAAAAAAAAAAATGAGAGAGAGAGAACAAAACTCTTATAATTCAACAACAAAAGACAAACAACCTCATTAAAAAATGGCCAAATTGCCACTTAAAAGACTTAAGCAGACATTTCTTCAAATATTTACAAGTGGTCAATAAGCACCTGAAAAGATACTCAATATCATTAGTCACTAGGGACATGCAAATTAAAACCACAAAGAAATACTATTTTATATCTACGATGGTGGCGATAAACAAACTAACAAACAAAAAAACCCAATAACGAGTACTGTAGAAATTGGAACCCTCATATATTGGCTGGTGAAAATATAAAATGGTGCAGCAGTTGTGGAAAACAGTTTGGCAGTTCCTCTAAAGTTAAACATAGAATTACCATATGACCCAGCAATTCTACACCTGGGTATATATCTAAGAGAATTAGAGACATGTGTTTAAACTAAAACTTGTACAGGAATGTTCAAAAAAACATATTCATAATGGCCAAAAAGTAGACACACCATCAACTAATGAATAAACAAAAGGTGGTATATCTACACAATGGAATTTTATTCAGCTATAAAAATGAATGAAGTGCTGATACATGCTACAACATGGATAAACCTTGCAAACATTGTGCTGTGTGAAAGAATTTAGACACAAAAAGTCACTCATTGTATGATTCAGTTCATATAAAATGTCCAGAAGAGGAAAATCCATAGAGACAGAAAAATTTGTGGTTGTCATGGACTGGAGGGAGGGGGAAATGAGGAGTGTCTACTTAATGGTTATGAGATTTTTCTTTTAAGGGTGATGAAAATAGCCTGGAGTTAGATAGTAGAATTATACACATTTTTTAAAAGGCAGTATGACTTTTCTTTTCTTTTCTTTTTTTCTTTTCTTTTTTTTTTTGAGATAGAGTCTTACTCTGTCGCCTAGGCTGGAGTGCAGTGGCATGATCTCAGCTCACTGCAACCTCTGCTTCCTGGGTTCAAGTGATTCTCCTGCCTCAGCCTCCTGAGTAGCTGGAACTACAGGCGTGTACCACAACATCCTGCTAATTTTTTGTATTTTTCATAGAGATGGGGTTTAGCCATGTTGGCCAGACTGGTTTCGAACTCCTGACCTCAAGTGATGTACCCACCTTGGCCTCCCAAAGTGCTGGGATTATAGGCATGAGCCATCGTGCTCAGCCGACAATAATTATTTTTAAGATTTCATGAGAAATAGAGTTTATTTATTTATTTATTCTTCCAAATATTTGTTGATGAACTGTACTATGTGCATAACATTGTGACATCATGAAGCTATATGAAGAAAGTTTTTAATTAAAAAAAGTCTCTGCCTTCAATAAGCTTTGGCAATCCACGTACATGGATAAAATATTATATGAAATTTTAAAATGAAAGTTGGCAGCCAAGCACAGTGGCTCACACCTGTAATCCTAGCACTTTGAGAGGCCGAGGTGGGTGGATCGCCTGAGGTCAGGAGTTCGAGACTGGCCTGGCCAATATGGTGAAACCCTGTCTCTACTAAAAATACAAAGATTAGCTGGGCTTGGTGGTGCGCGCCTGTAATCCCAGCTACTTGGGAGGTTGAGGCAGGAGAATCGCTTGAACCCAGGAGGCGGAGGTTGTAGTGAGCCGAGATCATGCCACTGTACTCTAGCCTGGGCAACAAGAGCAAAACTCCAGCTCAAAAAAAAAAAAAAAAAAAAAAAAAAGAAAGAAATTTGGGGAACTTTTCATCACAGAAAGCATTATTCATAGTATTTCAGAATTTTAAGCCTTTATTTCAAACTTTTTTTTTCTTTTTTGAGATAGAGGCTTGCTCTGTTGTTCAGGCTGGAGTGTACTAGCATGATCTTAGCTCACTGCAACCTCTGATTCTCAGGCTGGTCAAGCAATTCTCTTGCCTTAGCCACCTGAGTAGCTGGGATTACAGGCATGCACCACCACGCCTGGCTAATTTTTGTATTTTTGGTAGACACAGGGTTTCGCCATGTTGGCTAGGCTGGTCTTGAACTCCTGACCTCAAGTGATCTGCCCGCCTTGGCCTCCCAAAGTGCTGGGATTACAGGTGTGAGCCACCATGCCCGGTCCTATTTCAAACTTAAAAATTGTGTTATATGACTTACAAATCTAATTTTTTGCATTAAATGACAACCACTTTCACTTCTTCTTTAATATTGGAGCAACCCAAGATAGAGATTATACTTTTAAAAACAAAAGTATTATTTTTTTGGGACTGAATCTTGCTCTGTTGCGTGGGATAGGTCAGAGTGGTGAAAGAAGCTATAGGGAAAGAAGCAGGCCTTTTGAAAGGTCAGAAGGCTCTGTAAAGCTTCTGGGGAGAATAAACTGGAGGCAGCTGTTCACTTATCCCGAGGCAGAGGGCGAGAAATAGGTACAAGGAAGTATAGGGGAATTTATCTAAATAGCCTTGCTTACCCATGTTGCCCAGAAACCACCTGTGGTCATCCAAGCGTGACTGCTCCCAGTAAGGGGAAACAATAAAGTTAATTACCTGCAGATTGTGTTTGCACCAGGCTTTCACATTATGTTTGTACTAAATAAATGCAAGCAGCTCCAGCTGCTCCACACTGCTCACCCTGTTGGCAGTCCCCTAGCAGCTCTTACACTGTATACCTGTGTCTGAGTACTCCTTTCATCCGTCGCTTGGCCAGGGTCTGCGGGACAGATCCGGCATTCTGTTACTGAGGCTAGAATGCAGTGGTATGATCATAGCTCACTGTGCAGTCCCAAACTCCTAGGGTCAAGCAATCCTCCTACCTCAGTCTTTCAAGTAGCTGGGACTAAGACCATATACCACCATGCCTGACTACTTTAAAAAAAAAAAATTATTTGTAGAGGCTGGGCGTAGTGGCTCATGCCTGTAATCCCAGTACTTTGGGAGGCTGAGGTGGGAGGATGACTTGAGCTCAGGAGTTTGAGACCAGCCTGGGCAACATGGTAAAACCCCATCTCTACTAAAAATACAAAACATTAGCCAGGCGTGGTGGTGTGCATCTGTAGTGCCAAATACTGGGGAGGCTGAGGTGGGAGGAGCGCTTGAGTCTGGGAGACAGAGGTTGCAGTGAGCCAAGGTCGCACCACTGCACTCCTGCCCCAGCGACAGAGTGAGCCCCTGTCTCAAAATACATAAATAAATATATAAATAATTTGTAGAGGGCCAGGTGCCGTGGTGCATGCCTATAATCCCAGCACTTTGGGATGCCGAGGCAGGAGGATCACTTGAGCCCAGACGTTTGAGACCAGCCTGGGCAACACAGTGAGACCTCATCTCTATACAGAAAAAAAAATTAATTAAAAAAATAACATAAAATATTATTTGTAGAGATACACTCTTGCTGTGTTGACCAAGCTGGTCTCAAACTCCTGGCCTCAAAGGATCCTCTTGCCTCAGTCTCCCAGAACACTGGGATTACAGACCTGAGCTGCCACATCTGGCTAAAAAATCCTATTGGCAAATTTGATTACACTATTTCCTTCCTTCCTTCGTTCGTTTGTTCCTTCCTTCATTTCCTTCCTTCCTTCCTTCCTTCCTTCCTTCCTTCCTTCCTTCCTTCCTTCCTTCCTTCCTTCCTTCCTTCCTTCCCTCCCTCCCTCCCTCCCTCCCTCCCTCCCTCCTTTCTTCTCCCTTCCCTTCCCTTCCCTTCCCTTTTCCATCCCCTTCCCTCCCTTCCCCTTCCCTCCCCTCCCTTCCCCTTCTGGAGTCTTGCTATGTTGCCCAGACTGGACTCTAACCACTAGGCTCAAATGATCCTCCTGCCACAGCCTCCCCAGTAGCAGGAACTACAGGCATGCACAACAGCACCTAGCTTACACTACTTTTAACATTTCAAATTACATCATGCATATGAACATAACTGCTTTTAACCAGTTAAAATGCTTTACAGGGCAGATTTGCAAGTAAATCTAATAAATTAAAGCTACACAATGGCAAAACAAGTTTTCTTAAATATCCTAAATATATCAATGATGTCAACAGATTTAATCAAATTTTCTCAGATCTTTCATTATTTTTGTTCATTTTATTTTATTTTTTGAGATGGAGTTTTGCTCATCGCCCAGGCTGGAGGGCAATGGCACGATCTAGGTTCACTGCAACCTCCACCTCCCGGGTTCAAGCGATTCTCCTGCCTCAGCCTCCCAAGTAGCTGGGATTACAGGCACCTGCCTGCACACCCGACTAATTTTTGTATTATTAGTAGAGACAGGGTTTCACCATGTTGGCCAGGCTGGTCTCGAATTCCTGACCTTAAGTGATCTGCCCGCTTCGGCCTCCCAAACTGTTGGGATTACAGGCATGAGCCACTGTGCCTGGCCCATTTTAAGGACTTCTTTTTAAAGACTAGTCAAATGCAGTAGTGGGAAGGTAGGGAAAGAATAGAACAAAGAGTTTAATCTGTAACTGTGAACAGTCAATTGAGATAACTTCCTACCTTTGGATCAGCCAAACTTTTCGTCTTAAAATGCCAATATCTAAAAGATCAGATTCAGCCAGGTGCAGTGACTCATGCCTGTAATCCCAGCTTTTTGGGAGGTTGAGGCGGGAGGATCACTTGAGGTCTGGAGTTTAAGAACAGCCTGGCCAACATAGTAGAACTCTTTCTCTGCTAAAAATACAAAAATTAGCCAGGTGTGGTGGTGGGTGCCTATAATCCCAGCTACTCAGGAGGCTGAGGCATGAGAATTGCTTGAATCCAAGAGGCAGAGGTTGCAGTGAGCCAAGATCTCACCACAGACCTCCAGCCTGGGCAACAGAGTGAGACTCTGTCTTAAAAAAAAAAAAATTAGCTGGGTGTGCTGACATGTGCTTGTAGTCCTAGCTACTCAGGCTGATGTAGGAGGATTACCTGAGCCTGAGAAATTGAGGCTGCAATAAGCTGTGATTGTGCCACTGTACTCACCCTGGGTGACACAGTGACCCTCTGTCTCACACACAAAAAAAAAACCTGCAAAAATAATTTGCATACCTTGATCTCATTTATGTTTTAACATGTGTATGTGTGTATGTAGATAGATAACACATGCAGACACATATAGCATTCCTTTCAAACATATATATACACATACATATATATATGCTTAGCCAAAGGGCTAAAGAGAAACTCCAACCTGTTAGCTGTGGTTATCTCCAGGAAGACAGAATAGACGAGAGAAAGAAGCACTGAATATATTTAATAATTAAAATTAAAGAAAAGAAATACTATTTTAAACTTAGGAAGCAATATAAACTTCATTATTCTATATTCTCCAGCATTTTCTTATTACTCTATAGAATATTTCACAGCTTTAAGGAGTTAAGAAAATTTCAGTAAAATTGAAATCTAGCAGAGGAGATGGCATGGTTCTCTGAGTGTCTAAAAACTGTCCTTCCACATGTGATAGCCTGAGACAGTGATCATAAAGCTATGTCTGTAGGAACCCTGTGCTATAACATTCCACAGCAATGGGATCCACCTGGATAGGGTGGCCTCAAGCACTCAAGTCATTGTTCCAACAGTGACTTACAAAACATTTTCTGAGGGTTGAACAATCTATGGGAGAGAGTTTAACAGTCAGGGTTAAACTGGAGAAAGATGACTGTACGTGGGGCTATAATGGCATAGGTGGTTATGGGGGATGGCAAGGGAAGTCCCAGATCTGCAGGGCAGGCTGTCAACAAGGGCAGGCTGGAACTCTAGGACGTGAACAATGCTCTGTTCCATAGGTGGAATCTCTTCTTCAGGGAAAGCTTCAGTCCTGTTCTTAACTTCTTTCAACTAATTCAATCAGGCCCACCCAATGATCTAGAATCATCCTCCATACCTAAAAGCAATGGATGATGGGCTTCAGACAAATCTACAAAATACCTTAGAGCAACACCTACTTTTGTGTTGGACTGAATAACTGAGATGGCTGTAGTGATTGGCTACTTCTTCTGTCTGGTTTTCAGGGACTGCACAGCCTCTGTCTCTCTGAATATCTCCTTTTCTCTCTAAGGGTTCCCTCCTGCTCGCCTCCCTTGTCAGCTGAATTCCTGGCTTACTCAGTTTCTGTTCTATAAGAATTTAACTTGCATGCAGCCCATCATACCCACCCCTTTCTTCACTTTCTATTTTATATTCTTAATCCTATGGCTAACGGGCATTTTTTCCCTCGAATTCCCCAAAGAGGGTCAATATCATTGTCCCTACTCATCTTTTCACCATGAAGAATGTTGATACTAAGGTGGTACTAGTGAGAATTAGCATGACAGCTATAAAACAGTTTATGAAGAATTAACTTAAAGAAAGTGAATGACTAGGTATGAAAGTTGCAAAAGGAAACTGAATTAAAAGCAAACCACCATTTTCTACACTGACTGGAGTTTTGCTCCTTGTTAACAGTTATACTTGAAGAACATATTGCGTCTGAGCCTGGGTCTTACCCAGTGGCTGTACTTCCTTGCCTAACTGGCTGTCTCTCCTGTCCCTGGCCCTATAAACCAGTATGACTCACAAACATGTACCTAACAGCACTTAAACTCAAAGCCCAGCTTATGTTTCTCACCATCATCCCAGGACACTTTCACCTTATTTCTGTCCTACCTATGCTCTGATGAGCTCTGCTAGGTCAGTATTCTAAACTCCAGTCTCATGGAAATACCTCAATTCTAGTCTCTGTTGTTCTGGACTTTTGTTTTTGAGACAGGGCCTGGCCTACCCAGGCTGGAGTGTCATGGCATGATCTCGGCTTACTGCAATCTCCACCTCCCGGGCTCAAGGCTTCCCACCTCAGCCTCCCAAGTAGCCGAGACTACAGGCACGAGCCACCATGCCAAGCTAATTTTTGCCCCTTTTTTTTTTGTAGACACAGGAATTCACCATGTTGCCCAGGTTGGTCTTGAACTCCTGAACTCAAATGATCTGCCAACCTTGGCCTGCCAAAGTGCTGGGATTACAGGCACAAGCCACCACGCCCAGCTCTTGTTCTAGACTTCGAATTTTCATGTTTGTTCCTGAAATGTGCATGCTGGTTTTCCTCTACTCAGGCTTAGCTCAGCCCTGCAATTCCTGATGAAGCTGCTGTTTTGGGTAAGAACAGAACTCTACAGCACAAAGGCTACAGAATTTAATTTCACTTTCTGGTGACTGTGACTGGATAGGTTGGCCATATCTTCCTCAAGCAGAGGGAAATCTTTTTTTCTGTATCACATACCTTTCGAGTGCCTGCTGTTTGTTGAACCCCATTGTAGGTGCTGGTGCTATGAAGTTAGTGAAAAACAGCCTTTCCCTTCAAAAATGCTCCTAGAGGAAGGAGAGACCAACGATACCCAATTTCAAACACAAAATCTGACACCGTCATGCACAGAAACACATGGAGGATATCATCTTAAATCAGCTCACAGGTTCAAAGGCGGCTTCCGGGAGCTTATAGCACACTATGGCCTTAAACTCCTGGGTTCAAGTAATCCTCTTGACTTAATCTCCCAAGTAGCTGGGACTACAACTCCATGCCCCCATGCCTGGCTAATCTAAAATAATTTTTTAAAAGGGGAAGTATTAAGTTGGTGCACAAGTAATTGTGGTTTTGGCAAAACCGCAATTACTTTTGCACCAACCTAATAACTTAAGTTGAGGATGGTTGTGTGTTCCTCTAGTCCCAGCTACTCGAGAGGCTGAGGCAAGAGGATCACTTGAGTTTGAGGCTGTAGTGTGCTATAATCGTGCCTGTGAACAGCCACTACACTCCAGCCTGGGCAACATAGCGAGACCTTGTCTCTAACAAAAAAGTGGGAGTAACTTCATCAAACTTGCAATTTATTTATTTTATTGTTTATGTGGAGATTCTAATATGACAGAACAAACCTGTTACTTAGAAATGTCTGGCAGCAGTGTGGAGGATGACTTAGAAAGGGTGAACTGGAGACTAAAAGATTTCCTAAATGCTATTGCAGTTAGGCCTGGATAAAAGGGATAACGCCTTCATGATAAAAGGAGCTAGTGAATGCGGTGGGTGGGGGGTAGCATCTACCTTTGGCTGATCAGTTGGCACAGGTGAGGAAGAGGTTAATCCCAGGCACCAAGAGAGAAAATAGAGGAGAAAAGAAAACAGGGTGATAAAAACAATGAGTTTACTTTGGGACATACTGACAGGTAAATAATTGTATACAGAGGTATGAGTTGGAAACAATAAATTTGGTGGTTTCCAGCCTCATATTAATTCAATGAATCCATGCATGCACTTGAGGCCCCCAACATGGAAAGTCTGTAGAAATGAAAATGATAGATGATGGAGAAGCACAGATACGTGAATTATGGGAGCGGAAAATGATCCATGGTGAGTCTTGGAAGAGATACCCAAAGAGAAAAGGGAAACCAACAGAGTGGTTTATACAGAGACAAAAAATTAGCGAGTTTTCAGAAAGAGAGAGTGCTTACAGAGAGATAAGATAAAAAGTACTGATTGAATTTAACAATATAGAAGTAAATAAGGCATTTAGTAGAGTAGTAAACATATTGGATTGAAGACTGAAGGAGCAGTAAAAAATTGGGGATGATGAACAACAATCAGATATTGTTCTTTTGTGAAAGTTCTGTGTGAGAGAGAATGATAGGATTTGTATTGTTTATTTTGTCCATTATCGTCTTAGACGATTGTCTGAAACATAATAGGCCCTTGATATATGTTGTTCTGATGGACTGATTGAGCTTCTTAGACTGGGCTACCAATCAAGCCCATCAACAAATTCTTAATTCTCTCAACATTGCTTGGGACCAGGCCATCCACGGTAAATACCTACTTGCTCCATGGAGGGCAGGACAGTTTTACCCAGTCCATAGTGGGTGAGGTGAGTTGGTGCCTGGTATCAGAGCAGGCCGGGGGATTACACAGCCCATTTGTCAACAGTAAATTAGTCTGGTCTTACCAAGTTGACAGATGCTAAGATACTCATCAAAAGTTCGGGGTTACATAAGCCATAATTCCTAAACAATGTGAAGGTAGATTCAGGACATCAGGCAATTTGATAGATGAGGTTATGGCCCGGAGTCCAAGATACACTAGGGACTACGAGTTTTACAAGGGTCTAAAAACTATTTGAGACCTAAAACCCAACAAATGCCTCCAAAATACCCATCTCCCCAGTGTCAAATTCCTGCAAAACCAAAGTAAATAAATGTTGGATTAAATGTCAACAAAACACAACATGCTAATTAGCCAATTGTAATTCAACTCATATATTAGTTTTTTGTTTTTAATTTTTTTTTTTTTAGAGATGAGGTCTCACTATGTTGCCCAAGTTGGTCTCAAACTCCTGGTGTTAAGTGATCCTCCTGCCTCAGTCTCCCAAGGTGCTAGAATTACAGGTGTGAGCCACAGGGTCTGGCCATACACAAAAATTTATTTTGCAGGGTGGGCATGGTGTCTCATGCCTGTAATCCCTGCACTTTGGGAGGCCAAGGTGGCTGGAACACTTGACCTCAGGAGTTCAAGACCAGCCTGGCCAACATAGTGAAACCCTGTCTCCACCAAAAATAGAAAAAGTAGCTGGGAGTGGTGACGTAAGCCTGTAGTCCCAGCTGCTCAGGAGCTTGAAGCAGGAGAATCTCTTGAAGAGAGGCGGAGGTTGCAGTGAGCTAAGATCGTGCCACCGCACTCCAACCTGGGTGACAGAGTGAGATTCCATCTCAAAAAAAATTAAAAAATAAAAACAAAGAATACTGTTGCATATGAATATGGGCAATTGATATGATGCATAGGATGGCCTTCTGTAGTGTGTGTGTGTGTGTGTGTGTGTGAGTGTGTGTGTGTATACACATATAAAATTTTATGTATATCAGCCAGGCGAGGTGGCTCATGCCTATAATCCCAGCACTGGGAGACTGAGGTGGGAAGATCACCTGAGGTCAGGAGTTCAAGACCAGCCTGGCCAACATGGTGAAACCCTGTCTCTACTAAAAACGCAAAAATTAGCCAGGTGTGATGGCAGACGCCTGTAATCCCAGCTACTCAGGAGGTAGAGGCAGGAGAATCGCTTGAACCCGGGAGGTGGAGGTTGCAGTGAGCCAGGATCGTACCACTGCACTCCAGCCTGGGCAACAGAGCGACACTCTGTCTCAAAAAAAAAAAATTATGATGTTTTAACATGTTAAAAAATCTTTCTGGCTAAAAGGAGACTGTCTCTCCTAGGGCCAGCCAATTCTTAGAGATAGCAGTCTCAGCCAGGAGCACATCTTTAATATGCAGACTAATCAGTCAAGAACCAAACCTCCTCTATCTGGTTCATAAACCCCAAGAGGCACTATTTCTCTACGTTAATCATTCAGCAGTAGATACCAGGCAACTAGGAGCCAGGTGTCTAGTATACTCTAGGGGTACTCTAGACTATAGGCGTGGCTCCTAGTTGCCTGGTGTCTAGTGCTGGGATATCTAGATACTAGATATCTAGAGTACACTAGACACCAGGCAACTAGGAACCCTGCCTATAGTTTACAGTATTCAAATTAGCCAATTCTAAACTTACCCCACTCTGTCTTATGTCTCCCCTTTCCCAAAACTGTGAGAAACGCTCTGTCCCAAACCTTCGCTTGCCTCTGTCTTCAGCATCCTGACCACCGTGTTGTTTTCCATGTGGCCCTGCATGCCATGCCATGCCTCTGTGTCTCTGGATCCAGTATAATAAACTTTTCTTAAACCTCTCCTCTGACTGCTCTTGTGAACTCACCAGACTAATCATTCCAGAAAACAATACAAAACACTCCCAAAAGAAGGACCATCGAAGGCCCATAGGTCTTAAAATGGTTTTGCAACCACCTTGATCCATCACTAGTGACTTTATCTGAAAGTCGCCTCTTTCCCAAGGACATGAGCATGTCTCATTGGTGAAAGATACCTTCACCCATCACCTAGGCTATACACTACACTGGGTATTCCCTTTAACCCCTGATTACAGTCCTTGTTTTATCAAGTACATATAGCAGACTTTTTCTTTTCTTTTCTTTCTTTTCTTTTTTTTTTTTTTTTGAGATGGAGTCTCGCTCTGTTGCCCAGGCTGGAGAGCAGTGGTGCTATCTTGGCTCACCGCAAGCTCCACCTCCCAGATTCAAGCATTCTCCTGCCTCAGCTTCCCAAGTAGCTGGGACTACAGGCACCTGCCACCACGCCCGGCTAATTTTTTATGTTTTTAGTAGAGACGGGGTTTCACCGTGTTAGCCAGGATGGTCTCGATCTCCTGACCTCGTTATCACCCGTCTCGGCTTCCCAAAGTGCTGGGATTACAGGCGTGAGCCACCGTGCCCAGCCTTTTTTTTTTTTTAAGCGACATAGTCTTGCTCCATTGCCCATTTTCCAGGCTGGAGTGCAGAGGTGTGATCATACCTCACTGCCACCTCGAATTCCTGGGCTCAAGCAATTCTACTGCCTCAGCCTCCTGAGTAGTTGGGACTCAAGGCGGGAGCCACTGTGCTTTGCTAATTTTTTTGTTGTTGTTTTTTAGAGATGGGGATATCATTATGTTGCCCAGACTGGTCTTAAACTCCTGGTCTTGAGTAATCCTCCTGCCTCAGCCTCCTAAGTAATAGGGACTACAGGTATGAACCACCATGCCCATCCCTATAGCAGATTCTTAATCATTCTAAGGTTTAACATTTTCTGGGGTTTTGGTGTTTGTTTTATTTGAGATAGGGTCTCCCTCTGTTGCACAGGCTGGAGCGCAGTAGTACAATTATAGCTCACTGCAACCTTGATCTCCTAGGCTCAGGTGATTCTCCCAGCTCAGCCTCCTGAGTAAGTGGGACTAGAGATGTGTGCCACCACACCCATCTCATTTTTTGTATTTTTTGCACAGACTGGGTTTCACCATGTTGCCCAGACAGATCTCAGACTCCTGGGCTCAAGCAATCCTCCTGCCTCGGCCTCCCCAAGTGCTGGGATTACAGGTGCTAGCCACCATGCTTGGCCACATTTTCTGGTTTTATTATTTCCCTAGAGGACTGCTTGAACTTTATTTTAAGACTGGTGTAAAGGAAAACATTACTTAGCTAGTGAGTAAGCCCAGCTGACTGTCCAGAATCTATATTTCAGCATAGCTCTATTGTTATCTACTTTTTCATCATGTAGGAAGTAACTTCTGTTTCTTTATATAAAGGAAAAAAAACTGCCTTGAAGTGATATACTGTGTAAAAATTCACTGAAGTTGGAAAAAATGATTACTCTGTGGGATAAGGATATTAATAGGAAGCATATGATTCCACCAAAACGTAACTTGGGATATGACTAAGAAATTGTACAAACATTTACACACTTAGGGATTTGGATATTCAGTAGGGTATAATGTTTCTTATTTCTTTAAGACTCTAGATTGTACCCCTACTGTTTACCTGATAAGTTAGGCTGGTCTTACATTGCTATAAATACAAACCTGGTGGCTCACACCTGTAATCCCAGCACTTTGGGAGGCCGAGACAGGCAGATCGCTGGAGCCCAGGAGTTCAAGACCAGCCTGGGCAATGTAGTGAGACCATGTCTCAATAAAAAAACCAAAAGGTTAGCTGGGTGTGGTGGTACATACCTGTAGTTCCAGCTACTCGAGAGGCTAAGGTGGGAGGATCACCTGAGCCCAGGAGGTCGAGGTTGCAATGAACCATGATGGCACCACTGTACTCCAGCCTGGGTGACAGCGTGAGATCCTGTCTCAAAAAAAAAAAGAAAAAGAAAGAAAGAAAGAAAGAAGGAAAGAGAGAAAGAAAGAAAGGAAGGAAGAAAGGAAGGAAGGAAGGAAGGAAGGAAGGAAGGAAGGAAGGAAGGAAGAAAGAAAGAAAGAAAGAAAGAAAGAAAGAAAGAAAGAAAGAGAAAGAAAGAGGAAGAAAGGAAAGAAAAGAAAGAAAAGAAAAGAAAGAGAAAGAAAGAGGAAGGAAGAATGGAAGGAAAGAAAAGAAAAGAAGAAAAGAAATATCTGAGCCTGCGTAATTAAAAAAAAAGGTTTAACTGGCTTATGGTTCTGCAGCCTGTACAGGAAGCATGACACAGGCATCTGCTTCTGGGGAGGCCTCAGGAAGGTTACAATTATGATGAAAGGTGAAGGGGGAACAGGTGTCTCACATGGTGGGAGCAGGAGCAAGAGAGAGTGAGGTGCCACAGTTTTAAACAGCCAGGTCTCATGAGAAGTCACTCCCTATTGTGAGGACAACACCAAGGGGATGGTGTTAAACCATCACGAGAAATCCACCCCCATGATCCAATCACCTCCCACCAGACCTCACCCCCAATAGGGGATTACGATTCAACATGACATTTGGGTGGAGGGCTTATATCCAAACTATATCACCCGGTTGTATAATCTCTCTTATGGCTCTTTATTATTATTATTATTATTATTATTTGAGACGGAGTCTTGCTCTGTTGCCCAGGCTGAAGTGCAGTGGCACGATCTCTGCTCACTGAAACCTCTGCCTCCTGGGCTCAGGTGATTCTCATGCCTCAGCCTTCCCAGTAGCTAGGATTACAGGTGTCTGCCACCATGCCTGGCTAATTTTTGTATTTTTAGTAGAGACGGGGTTTCACCATATTGGCTGGGCTGGTCTTGAACTCTTGACCTCAAGTGATCTGCCTGCCTCGGCCTCCCAAAGTGCTGGGATTACAGGCGTGAGCCACTGCACCCAGAATAGCTCTTATTATTATTATTATTTTTTAGAGACAGGCTTTGTTATGTTGCCCAGGCTGGTCTTGAACTCTTTGCCTCAAGCAATCCTTTTACCTTGGCCTCCCAAAATGCTCTGATTACAGGCATGAACCTCTGTGCCCGGACCCAAGCTTTCATTTTATATCTTCATTACAAAAATCACTGTTCAAATCCTCTACTTAATGGCCAATCAGAACCTGGAAGAAAATATATATAATTAATCTGTCAGAGAATATGATTGGTCCACCAATCTTGCCTTGAGAGATCCCATAGAGTAATTCACTTATCTACCAAGAGTATGCCATGGGGTAGAAGCTCTGGCTTTATCCTAAGCAACAGGCTTATACTTCTGTCACAAGCACAGCAAGAGTTGCAAAACTATCCACTATTTTTTTTTTTTTTTTGAGACGGAGTTTTGCTCTTGTTGCCCAGGATAGAGTTCAGTGGCGCAATCTCGGCTCACTGCAACCTCTGCCTTCCAGGTTCAAGCAATTCTCCTGCCTCAGCCTCCAGAGTAGCTGTGATTACAGGCACTCGCCATCACCCCGGGCTAATTTTTGTATTTTTAGTAGAGACAGAGTTTCATCATGTTGGTCAGGCTCGTCTCGAACTCCTGACCTCAGGTGATCCACCCGCCTTGGCCTCCCAAAGTGCTGGGATTACAGGCGTGAGCCACCACGCCCGGTCATCCAACAAATTGTATACGATACTCAGTGTACTTGATAAATTGTGGCATAAGTGAAAGCATCAAACACCAAGAGACAATCCAAGCAAAATATGTTGACTGGTTTGCTTCTTTTTTTTTTTTTTTTTTGAGACAGTCTTACTCTGTTGCCTAGGCTGGAGTGCAGTGGTGCAATCTCGGCTCACTGCAACCTCCGTCTCCAGGGTTCAACCGATTCTCGTGCTTCAGCCTCCCAAGCAGCCAAGACTACAAGCGACTGCCACCAGGCCCGACTAATTTTTGTATTTTTAGTAGAGATGGGGTTTCATCATGTTGGCCATCAGTTTGAGGTCCCAAACTCCTGGCCTCAAGTGATCTGCCTGCCTTGGCCTCCCAAAGTGCTGGGATTACAGGCTTGAGCCACCACGCCCAGCCGGTTTGCTTCTTATTATGTCTTTCCTACCTATTTCAGTCCAAATGAAGCTGTCCTCACAGAGTTAAGAGGAATTCTGGACAGAAATATAATGATAATTAATCATTAATCAGGCCGCTTTTTGGCCCCCTTCCTTGTAATTGATAGTCAGTAGCATTAGACACTGACTATTTGCATCCCCATTGTTCCTATAGATAGGGTCCCTGACATTAGAATCATAAGGCTTTTGTCCAAGAATTACTGAAGATGTTTTTCAGACCCCAATTCCAGCGAAACAGCTAAGCTAACCAGTTTGAATACCACCCCCCTACACCCAGAGAAGCCAAAGCAGCTTGAGAATGCAGTTTCTTCCTGTGTCCCATGACTTCACCTTGAACTCTGACCTATCAATGATCTCCACACTGTGGCTCACTCCAAAACCTTTAAAATCCTTAGCCCCAAACTACCTGGGGAGACAGGTTTGAGGTTTCCTCCTGTTTTCCTTGTTAGGCAGCCCTACGATTAAACCTCTTTCTTTGTTGCAACTTGGTATCTTGGTGCATTGACTTGCCATGTGCATTGGTGAAAGACCTATTATAGTTACATAAGTTAGAAGACTGCCCCTTTTCTTTCTTTCCTTCCTTCTTTCTTCTTTCTTTTTTCTTCTACAAACAAAATGACCAATGCAAAAGTATTTATTAATACCTTTTATCTGGCTAAAAGGTTAATAGCTATTGTTTGGTTAAAGGCTGTTAGGTAGAAAAAACTTAAATAAGCAGAGTAGAAGATTGTCCCTGTTCTTTCTTTTCTTTTTTCTTTCTTCTTTTTTTTCTACAAAATGACCAACGAAAAAGTATTTATTAATACATTTTACCTGGTTAAAAGGTTAGTAACTATTGTCTGGTTAAAGGCTGTTAGGTAGAAAGAAACTTAAGCAGAAAGATAGATTGTATGATGATCAAAATTATTTTAAAAGTTTAATATTATAAAATAGCTATTTTATGCATATATGTCTAGATATAAGAATGGACAATTAACAACCTATTATTTTCTCTCTCTCTCCTTTTTTTTTTTTTTTTTTCCGAGATGGAGTCTTGCTCTGTCATCGAGGCTGGAGTGCAGTGGCGTGATCTCAGCTCACTGCAACCTCTGCTTCCCAGGTTCAAGCAGTTCTCCTGCCTCAGCCTCCCGAGTAGCTGGGATTACAGGCGCGTGCCACTATGCCCGGCTAATTTTTGTATTTTTAGTAGAGGTAGGGTTTCACCATGTTGTCTAGGCTGGTCTCGAACTCCTGACCTCAGGTGACCTGCCCGCCTCGGTCTCCCAAAGTGCTGGGATTACAGGTGTGAGCCACTGTGTCCGGCCTATTTTTTCTCTTTTTTAAAACTACCTAAAGTGAAGGAAGTCATGAACTCCTTGGATTTCCTCTCCAACAATCCCTTTCCATTCAGATACGCCCTTTGTGGCTCTTCTAGTCCACAAACCAGCATCCAGCCCCAGTAAAGATGAAAAAAAGAGTAGATACTTGAAGTACTGGCCTTCCTCTGAGTTCTTGGCCATTTCTAATACTTGATGCAGTGGGAAGGGCATGTAACCCAAAGACAGGTTCTGGGTACTTGCATTCTGTAGTTGAATGTACAAGAGATGTTCCTACATTTCAGTCCATTTGGGTATTCATGTCTGCTTCATTGCTAGTTCTGTAAACTGAAATAACTCATGCATCCATATCCTGGCCCATAAAGATAATCACCAAATATTACCGATGCCTACAAAATCTGGGGAAAGTAAGAATGTCTCTCCTATTGATTTCATAAAAACAGTCAGAATCCTGGCAGGAACAGATGGCACACTTTACCTAGGAAACTTGAGAGGTGTTTAATAAAATAATGTTTGCAAAAGTGAAGCTTAAAGGAGCCAAAAAGAAAGAGTGAAGTGTCCTGGGGCTAGCAAGAGCTCAGGAGCTGTCCCATCCCTTTGCTTGAGAAGCCTGGGGAAGGTGTGATGACCAGGATCAGGAGGTGTTGACTGTAGCGAGGGGGCCACCTTGGGAACTTGCCTGAAGTCACATGTCATCAGGGAGCTAGGCACAAAGACTGGCTAGCTTGATGCATAGCAAGCTGTTGTAATCTTTGGACCATGAAATCTGCACAGCAGAAGTAACCACCTTTGAGTGCTAATAAAATCAAATCTGCCCCTAGGGTTTTAAAGTTGTCATGGTCCATGAAATTTGGTTTCTTTTTCCTTCTAATTTAAATCCTGCAGGGGCTTCATGTATCCTTTACCATAGATGAGATCTGGATACGAAATTAAGCCAAAAGAGATAGAGTACATTGAAATCTGTGAATTACAGAAGTTTGCAAAGACATTAACAAATATCTATGAAGTTGAATTAGTCTTAGGGGAAAAAAAATCAATGATAAAATAATAAAATTAGAAAGAACCTGTGGTGATCATCTACTTGTATTGCAAACCCCCACACTTATTTTTTCCTAAGAAGGTTTCAGTGACTATTTCTGGTAAGATGTGTCATATTGATTCACACAAAGATGAGATTTCATAAATATGTACCACAAGATAAATATGGCAATCACTTATACAGCAATGGAAACTTGAGCTTAAAATTCCATCTTCCGTCCCAGGATGCCTCAGTTGTCCCATAGTTTTAATTTTATGCAAGCTACCATGAATCTTTCTTTGACACTGTGCCAGTGTTTTCATTCAGGCTTCCCTGAACATTGGCAGCTATCAGCTATGAAACAGTGATTCCAGATGAACCAGTGTGTGAAAGGTTGTAGTGTACTCTGAGAATTTAAGAACCTAAATTTGAGAAACACTGCCTTGGCCAGTTTCAGAAGATGCCAGTTCTCAGCCAGTACGGGGTCTCAGTAAAGCTAAGTGATTATCCTTGACACTAGACACAGAAGTAGTACCCTTCTTATTATAGTCTGTAGGAAGTATAGACTTTCTACAGGCAGATCAAAGTCCAGCATCCAAGTCTGTACACAGATGTGCACATCTGTGAGTTCACTTGCCCTGAGTCCTGGGGATGAGGTAGGTATTCAGGAAATGACTCCAGTTCATCTGTCTCTGGCTCCTATTATATATATTTGTTTGCTCTGTAGTAATTAGGCAAGGAAGGAGGACTGTTAAAGCTCAAAGAGATTATTTTGTTCCAGAAAATTCGTTTTATAATTTAAAGTAAGAAATATATCTTTCATGATGGAGGATCAGATGTTTAAAAATAGTAAATCAGAAAACAAGTCACCATGAGGGTGTCGATTCCAAGTATAGAAAGGATGCATTGCTTTACATTAACTGGCAGAATAGGAGTCCACAGCTTGTTTCCTCCAGGGGATATTTTGAATTGTAAAATCTGAAAAAAAAATAGATGTGATATGTAAAGAAAGTTGTAAGAAATGCTTCTTTCGTCACAAAAGACTGCTTCCTCTTTGGTGAGATGGTACAGTGGTGTGACAAGAAACGTAAACGCTGGAGATAGAGTGAATTAAAACTTAGTGGCTATGTTCCCTTGGCAAATCACTCAAACCTTCTGTGCCTTGGTTTTCTGATTTATAAAGTGAGGATAATAACAGTACTTGCTTGGTGGGGCAGCTGTTAAGATCATACGAGTTCACACATATGAACACTTAGTACCTGGTACATGATGAGTACCCTATATGTGTTTTCTGTTTTTATTATTTCTACCATCCGACTCAGTACATATAACCAAGTGTATATAAAATGTATTGTTCCTGTTCATTTAGAAGTCTACCTCCACTAATTATACTGAGAGTTCCTCGTAGGAATAAGCACTGATGGTATATTTGGAGGAATAAAAAATCTATAACTTTGCTGCTCAGGAAGAAAAAGGTAGTCAGGATTAGAGACATAGCTCTGGAATAATAAATAATAATAGCTATCATTTATTGAATACTTATAATATGCCAAACAGTTCTAAATGCTTCACATATATTATCTCATTTGATTTTCATAATGACCCTGATGATGAGTTACTTTATTATACTCATTTTGTAGAGGAAAACTGGCACACAGACAGATGAAGTAACTGCCGAAGGTCACACAAGCAGGATGCCACAGTGCTAGAATTTGAGCAGCCCTGTGGCTCCGATCTGCAATCACAGTTGTCATTATATTATCATAATATTCATATTTTATACAGTGGGCTGAAATTCAGCCAGTACAACAGAGTGTGACCAGACTGGTTGTCTATTTGGTTGATACCCTGTTCTGATTTAGTTGGTGCTTGGATGATATCAGTTGTTAAATAGATTATGACTATTACTCCTGATTATAAGTTGAAGCTGTGACAATAAATGAAGTCTCCTGGGAAGTGTATTTATGAGTAAACTAATATTTAAGCACCAAGAAAGCAAAGATAATGTTTGTTTTTTCCCCTTCCATATTCTCAGTTCCTAGAAAAGACTATTTTTACTCAATCTATTGAATGAATGAATGATTAACAGATGATAACCTTGTAAAACATCTCTATTTAGGGCTGGACAGAGTAAAAGAAACCTAGAGAAGAAAAATAAGAAGACAAGATAGAGGACAATATATGTTATGCATGTCAAGGAGTTTTAAGAATAATGTCGGCCCGGTGCGGTGGTTCATGTCTGTAATCCCAGCACTTTGGGAGGTCAAGGCCGGCGAATCACTTGAGGTTAGGAATTCAAGACCAGCCTGGCCAACATAGTGAAACCCTGTCTCTACTAAAAATACAAAATTAGCAGGGCACAGTGGTGCATGCCTGTAATCCCAGCTACTTGGGAGGCTGAGGCAGGAGAATCTTTTGAACCTGGGAGGAGGTTGCAGTGAGCTGAGATCACGCCATTGCACTCCAACCTGGGTGACAAGAGTGAAATTCCACCTCAAAAAATAAAATAAAATAAAATAAAGAAGAATAGTGTCGTCAAACACATGGATGCTACAAATAGGTAAAGGAAGATAACGATAGAACAGAACCCATGAGTGTCTTTAGCAAAGGATTTCCAAAGGAGTGAGGAGCAGAAGATAAGGACATAGACTAAAGAGTATACACTATTATTATTGAGAAACTTGGCAGAGAAGAAAAGAACACATGTGCCAAGCACAGTGGCTCATCCCTGTAATCCCAGCACGTTGGGAGGCTGAGGCAGGCGGATTGCTTGAGCCCAGGAGTTCAAGACCATTCTGGATAACATGGGGGAGACCCTGTCCCTAAAATATATATATATTTTTAATTAGCTGGGTGTGGTGGTGCACTCTGTGGTCCTAGCTACTCAGGAGGCTGAGGTGGGAGGATCACTTGAGCCCAGGAGGTTGAGGCCACAGTGAACGGTGATCGCAGCACTGCACTCCAGCCTGGACGACGGCGAGACTCTGTCTCAAAAAAACAACAAAACAATAGAAGAGGACACATGTGAGTAACACATGCCTGGAGAATAGAGGGAAGATGATCTTTTTTATCTGGTTTTTAAAGTTCCATTAGTGACAGTTTGAAAATTCTAATAGATCTTAGGAACTCCACAAAATTCTTCTAAAGTTCACCTGATAGAAGAAACATGTAGCCAACACCAAAAAAAATTCTGTAACAGAAGAGCAGTGATGGAGCTTACCTTTTAGTTACTTGGCCTCCTCATTTCCGTGTTTCTCCTCTACCTCAGCTGGGACTCCCTTGGTCACACACTTGCATTTGTTATCGATTGTAACTACTTTTCTTTCAAAATAGTTAATCCATCCTGTGTCTGACAATAACATACTTATTTTAATTTTATTTTTTTTAAGATGGAGTCTCGCTCTGTTGCCCAGGCTGGAGTGCAGTGGCATGATCTTGGTTTACTGCAACCTCCACTTCCTGGGTTCAAGTGATTCTCCTGCCACAGCCTCCCAAGTAGCCGGGATTACAGGCATGTGCCACCATACCTGGCTAATTTTTTGTATTTTTAGTAGAGACAAGGTTTCACCATGTTAGCCAGGATGGTCTTGAACTCCTGACCTCATGGTCCGCCTGCCTCAGCCTCCCAAAGTGCTGGGATTACAGGCGTGAGCCACCGTGCCTGGCCTCTAATAACACTATTCTTTAGCTTGTTTGTTTAAGCACACACACTCCACTTATTTGATGACCTTATCAAGATGGCTGGTTCAATACCTTTCTGGCTTTTCCCAACATACCAGCCCTCTCCTTTCTCCATTTTCCTTCTTATCCAGCTCAGAGACTCCTTCCTACCCGAAGCTGCTTTCCTGTCAGTCTTTTCATTGATTCCACCTGCCAAAATTCTAAACCTGGTTAGCCCTAACCATCAGCATTCTCCATGCCTGCGCCTGAGCAGCTGAGCGCTAGAGACAGTCACACAATAGATCAGAGACTATAAAATTATAACCACTATGGGCTCACTCCTGTAATTCTAACACTGAGAAGCCAAGGCAGGAGGATTGCTTGAGGACAGAAGTTTGAGACCAGCCTGGACGACGACAACAACAACAACAACAACAACAACAACAACAGCAACAAATGAGCCAGGTGCATGCCTGTGGTCCCATCTACTTGGGAGCTGAGGCAAGAGGATCCCTTGAGCCCAGGAGGATAAGGCTGCAGTGAGCTATAATTGTACCACTGCACTCCACCCTGGGCAACAGAGTGAGATCCATCTCTTAAAAAAAATTAAGACCACTATAAACTTATAACCAACATCCCAAATGGACTCATAACTCTAGAGTATAGTAAATCTGCTCTAGGCCAGGCTCTGTAATCTCAGCACTTTGGGAGGCCAAGGCAGGTGGGTTACTTGAGGTCAGGGGTTTGAGACTAGCCTGGTCAACATGGTGAAACTCCGTCTTCACTAAA